>NW_006799086.1:484134-551145 GCF_000442215.2 Lipotes vexillifer | reverse complement strand
TCAGCAGGAGAGTGACATGAAGTGATTTGAGATTTTGAAATTCACTCCTATTGTAGCACCAATCAACACAGGAAGCAAGGAAGCTAGGAGATGGGTTAGCACAGTTTTTAAGAGTGTAAGAGTTGATGGTGGAGAAGTAGGTAAGTGCTACTTAAGAGCTACTTAAGTGGTAGAATTAAGGAATTCTCTTGTATAAAATATTTGGAAATATATTATTTATTTATATGATAAATTTCCTCTCATTCAAAAATAATCTTGAATTAAGTCTCCCCAGATACATAAAGTAGGAAAAGACAGAAGAAAATTCGGGTAGAATGGTAAGTTGAAGACAAATCAGAAGTTTTTAATTTTGTTTTTGTTTCTTACAAATCTACAGGCTATAAAATGCCTTGTATTATTAATAAGGGTAAAAGGAAAATTTGGCTCTCAGATTCTAGTATCCTGAAGAAAAGAAATAGAACAGCTACACATTCACACTAAATATTGGAGTTACTCAGAACTGAAGCTTCTGAGTAAGGGGCAGTGTTTGTAGCCAGACTGCCTGGGTTGAATTCTTTGGTCTCTCCATGCTGGCAAGACCAAAGACTTGAAACCATTGAGCCTCAGTTTCTTTATCTGTGTGATGGGCATAATACTAGCATGCATCTCACAGATTGTCAGAGGAATTAAATGCTGTCATTAAACAAACATTTTTTGAACATTCACTGTATTCTAGATGTTCTATTTACTGGAGATCCCACAGAGATCAAGATAGACAATAGACTGAGAAGTTCTGGTGCTTACATTCTGCTTCAGGATGAGTGAGAGATGGTGGCAGAAATAGACAAGTAATAAACATACAGATGAAGATTGTCAATATCACAAGGCTGTCAGTTTCACCCAAATTTATTAATCATCCCAATAATCATATCAAAGGTATTCTTTTTGAAGTAAACCAGCTGATTTTAAGTTCATATGGAAAAATGAAGAGACAAGAATAGCAAGAAAATGTTTGAAGGAAAATAATAATGAGAGGGATTATCCTGATGTATTTTGAAACACTTTTATAGCTACAATAGTCGACATAGGTAGTGTTAGATAATGGGTAGAGGCAAATCAATTTGACTGACTAGAAAGTTGAGATCGAGGCCCATAGGCAACAGGAATTTGGTGTTTGATAGGGGAGTTATTTTAAACCAGGGTGTGAAAAGATGGACTATTCAATAAATTGAATAACTGGGTAGCTTTTTGGAAAAAAATTGTTGATACATTCATCATAGTAAGAGGGGAAAATTTACTTTCTGCCTAAATAAAATGTTAGCCTCAAAATATTGGTAAGCAGGGAGGCCTTGTATAGTGTAGCCTGTAATGCTGCCTTGAAAGGTAGCAGTGAAAAATATAACAACAAAAAGCTCAAAATCCTTACTACTAGTCCTGGTTTGTGTTTTCACTTTGGTGATGCATTTTATTTTTTATTTGTTAGAAAATATTTCAGATATTCAAAGGTATAAGAATATTATTATGAGCATCCATGAACCTAGCATTCCAAATTTAGAAAAAATAAACATTCCAAATGTTTGTGAAGCCCACATATACTATCTCTGATTTACGTGTCTTCTTCCCTAGGGCCTAGTTAAGTAAATGAGCCACCTCAGAGCTACTTAATTCTTTTAACATTTTGTATTTGAGATTTCCCCATGGTGCTTTATAAACATTAGTACTTACATTTTCACTTTTATCTGTATGGATATTTATTTATTCATTTAATTTTCAAATTTCTTAATTTTTTTTTTGTTGTTGTTGTTGTACGCGGGCCTCTCACTGTTGTGGCCTCTCCCGTTGCAGAGCACAGGCTCAGGACACGCAGGCTCAGCAGCCATGGCTCACGGGCCCAGCCGCTCCGCGGCATGTGGGATCTTCCCAGACCGGGGCACGAACCCGTGTCCCCTGCATCAGCAGGTGGGCTCTCAACCACTGTGCCACCAGGGAAGCCCTAATTTTCATATTTCTGATGGCCATGGGCACTTAAGGTGTTTATTTTTATTTTTCTCTTCCATCAGCAAATACTTTCAGGTCCACTTGCAGAACACACCCAGTATCTCACCTGGTCCAAGCCATCATCTTCTTGCTAAATCATTGCAATAAACTCCTCACTGGTCATTGCTGCTGCTTCAGTCTATTCTCAGGACAATGACCAGAGGGATTTTTGAGAAGTATAAGTCAGAATCTTTTGCAAATTTTCCCTATAAATGTCAAAGTAGTAAGATTTTAGAAATCCCTTCATGACCTGTCTCCCTGCCAGTTACTTCTCTGGCCTCATTTTCTCCTCCTTCCTCAACCTCAGCCAAACTGGCTTCTTTGCTTCTCCTCAGCCATACCAGGCATCCCCCTGCCTCAGGGAAGCACTTGCTGCTGCTTCTGCCAGAAACAGTCTTCTCCCCTGTGACTACCTCTCTCAACCATTTCAAGATTTTTACTTAAATGTCATTCTCGCAGCGAGGTCTTCCTCAGTCATACTATTTATATTCCAGTCCACCCCTGGAAACGATTTCCCTCTCTGCTTTATTTTTCTCCTCACCACTTATTACTTCCAACACATAATTTGCTGTATTGTCAGTTTTCCTCCACTAAAGGATTCAAGAAAGAAAGTATGTCTGCCCTTTTTGTCAACTGTCATCGCCTAGAAATCTAGAACTTTTCTTGCCGCATCCCAAGTGCTCACTAAATATTTCATGTAGGAATTAATAAGTGATACTTGGACATACCCATTAGTAGTAGATGGAGTTGCTAATTTCCAACATTTCTCAAGTAATTAACATGAAATGAAAGCAAAAAGAATTATATATTTACAATTAGCTGAATTTAGAGATTCATCAAAGATGTTTGGTAAAAAGGTGCCAGTATAAAATAACATGGAACTAGCAAGTGATTTAAGGAAATTCATCAGAACTGTCCTTGTCTGACCCCATCCTTTTCTGTTTCCTTCCAAGTTACCATATTGTATTTCCATTTCAGCTGCTGGAATTAGATTTGTGATTCTCTTGAATAGCTTTTAGTGCCCTTATGTGACAATTATTTGACCCCATGAGGCCTTTTGGATGACAAACAAACGCTGATGAATTACTGGCACCTTCTCTTACATTTTCAGCCCTTTAAACTAATTCTGTCTTTGCCAAGTACTATCTTGCCAAGTAGCAATATGTTACATACCCAAAATAGTTTTATTTCTGTTGGCCAAAGGAAAAGTTTCCTCCACCAAGAACAATCATTCTTAGGAAGTAGCAGTTAGGTGTAGCCATATATAGTCAATAGTCAAATGTGTTTTGTTTTATTTTCCTAGTTTCAAAAATATATTAACATTACAGAAGAAAGGGTGAAGATTTTAAGAGCAATATTGTTCATATTGTGACTAGGAATGTTGAAAGTGGCTCCCGAATTCAGCAATGAGGAAGATATAACAGCAAAATAATAATGGATGCTAACATTTACTGAAGATTACTATGTTCCCAACATCTGCTAAATGATTTACTTGATTTACTGCATTTTCTCCAACCCAGTAAGACTGATAATGTTTTTTACAGAAGTAAAGTATCACAGAGAAGTTAAATAATTCACCCAAGATTGCAGAGTTAGGGTTCACATCAGGCAGTCAGACTCCAAGGCTCCGACTCTTAACTCTTAAGCATCCTTAAGAAGGAATGAAGTGCAAGTGAAACATACCTGGAAAAATATATGGTTTTTTAAAATTTTATTGACACTTTGAAAACGTTTATAAATGTTTTATAATGTTTTCAGGCAAAACTCAAGAGTTTAAAATATGATATGACTTGTCTGCTTTAATCCATCCAGAAGCTACAGAGGTTATGATGAAATATTTTGATTTTTATAAACTCATCTGTTTTCTTCTAGAAGGTGCATTTGTTGTACTTACAAAGTTCATAAATTTTATTCACCAAAAGTAAATGGAATTTATTGTTCAAATGGGAAAAATCATTATTGTATATTCACAATAAATTTTGTCATAAGTTGAGTTTTTAATAAATTTCCAAACTCACTGAGCAGAATATTCTAGAATAAAAAAGAAACTGCACTTTCTGTGATAAACTTATCTTCTTTTAAAAAATACTTCTGGTAATCTCTTTTGGAGAGCCTTACTTTTATCACAAAGAAGTATCTTTTCTTAACTGGTACACAATTGGAAGAAATCCATTGCTATGATATGGACAGAAATTAATAGTATGTTTTCTATAAAATCAAACTGATAATTTGAGATGTATGAATTCATAATTTTAAATACAAAGCAAAGTCAGTTACATACAGGAGCGAAGCAGGTATCATAAAGGGGATGAAGTGGGCTATATTACTGAGACTATAAGACAAGTATTATATATAGGTCGTGCATGACACGATATACATAAACAAAGACTAAAAATCAGATGCTATAGCTCACTGTTTCATGATCACAGTAAATGCTTTTATTAACTGGATTGTGAAAACCTTCTACTTTTTAAAAATTTGCCATCTCTCAAGCTTCTATGTTGTGTTAGTTTTGAAATTTTTATAGCAACTCTTTGTAAATCATGTCATCATTTTGAGCACCACACAGATAACTTCTTTGAACTGTGCTTGTCCATTCTTAGAGTTGGAAAACTCCAGATTATGTATGACAAGTACTGTTTTTTGAACCGCATTCACTGTTTGTCTCTCTCTGTGTGTATGTGTGTATGCTTTTGTTGCAGAGAAGGCCAGCAATCTCCAGAACAATGGCAGAAGATGTACGGCAGATGCTCTGGGAATGAAGTGTACCACATTGTTTTGGAAGAAAGTACATTTTTTGCTGAATATGAAGGAAAGAGCTTCACCTATGCTTCTTTCCATGCACACAAAAAGTATGTTTCTGCTTTCAGAGTGGAATTAAAATATTAATCAGTCACACCTTTAAACACAGTTTTCCATAATATAACCCATATTGGTGCTCATAAGTTGCAAGTATTCTTGAATTTTTGACATAATTATTGAGACATTTGAATTCTGGCCTTTTGTATCGTCTCTAGGAGTTAAGATTCTTGGGTGTATCATATAACTTAGTAGGAATATTGACTTTAGTATCTTTTATCTTTAAAAATATTTTAATCCTGTAAAAATTCACATGAGAATGAATCTCCTTTATAAATCTAAATTTTAAAGTGTTGATTAAAAATTTAAACAAAGTAAAAATAACACTTATAAAAGCTAGGCATTTTTTTTAAACTTGCTTTGTCCAGAAAAATAAGTTAAAAAATAAATGATAGTACCTTCCAATTCAAACATAGAACATTATTATTTTTGTTCTTTTTGAGGGGAATTCTTTACTTAAGAAATAAAATGTATGTCTAACATGTAAATAATATATTATTAGTATTATAAAATATTAATATAACATTTTTAAGATTTGTAATAATCTAGTATATTCCAGTAATCTAATATCTAAAGTATTCTACTTTAATTCCCAACATGATTCTGTTTATATACTTTTTTAATATTTAAAAATATTTTTAAGTTTGATTTATTTGTAACACTATAAGACATATTGAGATAAAAATATTCAGAAGGTTTTGTGTTTGGAACATAACCTGAAAAAGTATAAAAGAAATTTTAAGTAACACTTGTTACACTCAGTGGTTATTATTTCTCCTAATTAAGTTGTATACCTATTCAATTTTTTTTTTCTAATTTTTTTTCTAAAATTCAAGACAGAACAAAAATAAATTTAGGGACCCTAATTCTTTCTCTTGTGACCTTGAGTAGGTTTCTTCCTCTCCCCTAAGCCAATGGCTTTTAAACTTTTTTGACCAAAGTAAGAAATACTGTTTTATCTTTTTTGACCAAATTAAGGTATACATTTTATGGTAAGACCTAGTATACACACACAAAATTTACAATAAAACTCTTACCGTTACTAAATGACATGTACTCTGATATTTCTATTATCTTTTATTCCATTCTTTTTTATTAAAAAACATATATAGTCTTAGTTAACTAAATTGATTTCACAACACACTAAGGACATAGTTGTTTTTTTTTTTTCTTTAAAAACAAGAGCCTTGGGCTTCCCTGGTGGCGCAGTGGTTGAGAGTCCGCCTGACGATGCAGGGGACAAGGGTTAGTGCCCCGGTCCGGGAGGATCCCGCGTGCCATGGAGCGGCTGGGCCCGTGAGCCATGGCCGCTGAGCCTGCGCGTCCCGAGCCTGTGCTCCGCGAGGGGAGAGGCCACAACAGTGAGAGGCCCCCGTACCGCAAAAATAAATAAATAAATAAAATAAAATAAAATAAAAGCAAGAGCCTTGAACTTTTAGGATCTTTTCAAGCTTTCAAATGTTCTTATTTGAGGTTTTAATTTTTCTCTGCCTTATAATAGTTTATTTTCTTACATATGTGAACTTTAAAAAAAAAAACTAATTGCTGAATTTAACCCTTAAACTCTTTTATTTTCTTTTTTAAATTAAGGTTTGGTGTCTGCTTGATTGGTATTAGGAGGGAGGATAATAAAAACATTTTGCTGAATCCAGGTCCTCGATATATTATGAGTGCTACAGATATATGTTTCTATATTAATATTACCAAAGAAGAGAATTCAGCATTTAAAAATCACGACCATCAGAAAAAAAGCAATGTATCAAGGTCATTTTATCATGGACCATCTAGATTACCTGTACATAGCATAATTGCCAGCATGGGTAAGTATAAATACATTTGGAAATATCATTAGTCTCTTTCTTTGAAAAGAATAATAAATATACTTTAATTTTTCTTAAAATTCCAAAGCCAAATTTAAAACATACTTGTGTGTATTACAAACTTGGTGTAGCTAAGTATACAGAACAAAATTTCTAATCTGTTAAATTGGTAAGAAGTTAAGCTAATTCAAAACTTCTAACGATGATTTCATATATCTGATTAGTATATAAGCACCTGACACTTCTATATTTCTTTGTCAGTTCTGTATTCAGTTATCAGTAATGGGTCTTTCAAATAATCTCCATTTTTCTCAAAACTCTCCTATCCATCTAATTCTCATCGTAGAACTTGGCTTCTGTGACACAGAAATTAAAAAAAAAAAAAAAAAAAGATTCAGACAAATAAGAATTTCCTTTAAATTTTGCCCCCAAACCACCTACACACCTATAAGCATTTAGCTTCTATCACAAGGAAAATGTGTTTCTTCTTTTAACTTCTAATATTTTAGTATAAATGCCTTCACTTATGCCATGGACCCTTCTCCATTTCCCCCTTAGGGACTTCAGTCTTTTATTCATCCTCATTACCTAAATTTTTTATTTTTTTTCAAAATCCCTGGTTCATTCTCTCCTCCCTCCCTCTGTCTTTGTCTCTGACTTCACCTCTCTACACACACACGCACACACACACACACACACACACACACGCACACACACACTTCTGGACCTCGTGTTACGACATCATTTTCACAGATAAATTCCTCTAAAGAGCTGTCTGCGGTTGACAGCTTGAAATCTTATTGTTCCCTCACGTCTCTACCAGTTTAGTCTGAAATGTGCAATCATTATATTACTCTGGCAAGGCCACCGCTCTCCTCTTTGTCACTAAATCCAATGGACATCTTCGCAGCGTGCGACAGTTCTTAAAACTCCAGTGCTTTTCCTCTGCATCCTGTACATTCATTTTCCCTAAATAGTCACATCTGATCTCAGAGATTCAACTGTCCTCCATAAATTGATGCTTCCCTTACCTAAATCATTACCTTAAACGTCTCTTCACAACAATATATTCAACTGTCCGTGGGTTATTTCTATCTGAGTGCCTACAGGAAAAACTGACGCGGCATATTCAAATTGAACTAATCTTTCCCCCCTCATTCAAAACCATTTCCACCTCCTTTTTTTTTTTTTTCGCTAGAAACAAATGGGACATCATCATCCTCTGATTGGTAATGCCACAAGTCTGACTGTTATGATTCCTCTCCTCTTACGCTTCATAATTCACTGAATTCTACTAAATCTGATCATTAAGTAGCCCCTAACATCATTTATTTCTGTGTCCACTCTCAGTGCTATCAGTGTGGTCAGTCTGAGCCTCCCTCACGCTTTCCCTCCACTGCAGCACCACCCCCCAATCTTTTGCGCACGCCTCCGGCCTTGCTGCCCTACACTCTCCTCTGCCTTGCAACCAGAGTAATAATGTTTACGTAACGTTATAGTCATTCTCCTGCATTAATCTTTTTAATTGCTTCCTATGAGCCATTGGAAAAACAAGTCTAAATTTTATAACATGGCTTACAATTGGATGATCAAAACCTCTTTTTTACATGAGGCAATCCCAGTTTGCCCAGGACAGTACCAGTTTATATACATTGTCCTGGTGTCATTATTAAGAGAAATCTACTTTGACTCTCAGGAAGATCTTAATTTAGAAGATAAATTACACTGTCACTTAAAGTTTTTTTTTTTTTTTTAAGGATTCTTTCTTATATTTTTAGTCCCACCTTTTACCATCCCTTCAATTGCTTTCCTAAGTCCCAATCATACTAAATTTCTTTCAGTCTTCACTAATGGTTTTTCACCAGTGGACCTTAATGCTTTGTTTCCTCAGGCGGGATCTACTCCTCAGCCCCCAACTTTGCCTGTGTAACTGCTTCTAATCCTTTGCGTCTCAGTCCCAATATCACCCCCTCTGAGGCATATTTCCTGGCCCTGCTTGGCCTTTGTTAAGTGAATCTGATTGTCATTGATATAACATGATTATTTCTCTTCCATAGCAGTTCTATTCATTTCTTTCACATATTCAAGAATTACTTATTGAGTACCTAGTGTGTGCCAGGAACTCTTATAAGTATTTGTGATTAGAGAACAAGCAGACAAAGATCCCTAGCTCCCAGAGCTAACATTCTATCATGGGGAAGACTTGCAATAAATAACACATATTAAAAAAAAAAAAAGTAAAGTATTTAGTATGTTAGAAGGTGATGAGTAATAAGATAAAAGAGAGAAGAAAACAGAGCTAGTAAAAGTGTGTATGAATTTTGGGAGAACTGGGTTTTTGAGTGGATTGTAGGCCTCATGGAAAAGGTGACATTTGAGAAAATATTTGAAGAAAATGAAGGAATTATCCCTGTGATTGTCTGAAAGAAAAACATTCCTTCAGGGATAATAACCAGTACAAAGGCCCTAAAGTACGAGTAGGAGCCTGACTGATGTGCTCCAGGAACAGTAAAGAGGCCCTCGTATACAATGGAATATTACTCAGCCATAAAATGGAACAAAATTGGGTCATTTGTAGAGATGTGGATGGACCTAGAGAGTGTCATACAGAGTGAAGTAAGTCAGAAAGAGAAAAACAGGTATCGTATATTATCGCATACATGTGGAATCTAGAAAAATGATGCAGATGATCTTATTTGCAAAGCAGAAACAGAAACACAGACGTAGAGAACAAACGTATGGATACCAAGGGGGAAGGGGGGGTGGGAAGAACTGGGAGATTGGGATTGACATATATACACTATTGATACTATGTATAAAACAGATAACTAATGAGAACCTACTGTATAGCACAGGGAACTCTATTCAGTGCTCTGTGGTGACCTAAGTGGGAAGGAAGTCTAAAAAATAGGAGATATATGTATACGTACAGCTGATTCACTTTGCTGTACAGCAGAAACTAACACAACATTGTAAAGCAACTATACACCAATAAACATTAATTTAAAAACGTAAAAGAGGCCTTCGTGACTCAAACATGATGATTTGATGGTAAGAGTACAGGAGATGAGAGGGAAAAGGTAAAAAGAGGTCAGATCCTGTTGGGCTTTTTAAGTCAGTGTAAGAGTTGTAGCTTCTACTCTGAGTGAAGTGGGAGTCATGATAAAGTTCTAAGCAGAGGAACAGCGTGATCTCACCTGTGCTGAACTCCGTTTTAACACAATCACTTTGGCTGCTGTTGAGAATAGATGGTTTAGGTCAAGGATCCAGTGTATTTTCAAGTGGCATTGGTAAAAAAGAAAAAAAATTCTGTGTATACTGTGAAGGTAGTGGAACCAGGATTTGCTGCTGAATGGGAAGTGAACTGTAAGAAAAAGAGAAGTGTAAAGAACTCAAGGGTTTTCATATAAGCAGCAGGAAAAAGGGAATGGCCATCAATGAGGGTGGGGGAGTAAAGGTTTAGTGGGAGCCAGGGGAGATACAGAGTTCAGTTTGGGACACAGTGAATTTCAAATATCTGTTAGACATTGAGAGGAAGATGTCAAAGAAGAGATTAGGGGCTTCCCTGGTGGCGCAGTGGTTGAGAGTCCACCTGCCGATGCAGGGGACACGGGTTCGTGCCCCTGTCCAGGAGGATCCCACATGCCGCGGAGCGGCTGGGCCCGTGAGCCATGGCCGTTGAGCCTGCGTGTCCGGAGCCTGTGCTCCGCGACAGCAGAGGCCACAACAGTGACAGGCCCGCGTACCGCAAAAAAAAAAAAAAAAAAAAAAAAAAAGAGATAAGAGTCTAGAGTTTAGGAGAGAGGTGTATGCTGAAAAAGTAAATTTTGGATTCCTGAGCTTATGTATTATATTTAAAGCCATGAGACTGAACAAGATCATTGAGAAAATGATTGTGGGCAGAAAAGGGATAAAGACAAAGGACCAAATCCTGCAGCACGTCAATATTAATATCAGGATGATGGGAAGAAACCAGCAAAGGAGACAAAGAAGGAGCTACTACAAGGTAGCAGGGAAACCAGATGAGTGTCCTGTCCTGGAATCCAAATGAATCAAGTGTATGCAGAGGGTGGAGTTACCAGCCATGTCTGATGCTGCTAGTAGGTCAAATAACATGAGAACTGAGAACTGGCTATTGAATTTAGCAAAACAGTGTACTTTGCCTTGATAACAGCCCTTTCAGTGAAGTGGTAGTGGAGGACGCCAGGTCAGAGGGGTTTATGACAGAATGGCAGAAGACAATGTAGAGAAACTAGATCTAGACGACTCTGAAAAAATTGTGCTGAAAAAGAGTGCAAAGAAGAGACTTGGTGGCGATGGTAGATGTGCAAGAAAGTGAGAAGGGCAAGTTAATCAGGAGTATATGTAAGAGAATGAGTACAGTGATGGACCATGGAGCTTAACTTAGGTAAGGAAGTGAAAAGACACCTGTTGGTTGAAGGAGACTGAAAAGCTAGTGAATTTAATAGATTATAGTTCCAGTGGGAATCAAAAAGGAGGGAGCTGGCAAGAGATGAGGTGACAATAAGTATCAAAGAATGAGATGCCAGAAATAGAGCTTATGTGTAATCAATAGTAATTATAAAATCTAGGGTATGACCGTGAAAGTGAATGGCTAAAGAATGATGGGAGAAAAGGCCATTAGTGGAGTATAATCTATAAAAAAAAACATGGAATCACTATGTGTACACCTGAAACTAATATAAAACTAATATAATGTTGTTAGCAGTACTTAAATTAAAAAAAAAATAAACTACGTGGGATGACAGACACAGGACTGAACAAAGAAAATAGTGAAAGATACTGGGTACAGAGCTGGGGTATTATAGGGGATGAAAGGAAAATGGTCTGAAAGAGGCAGTGAGAACATTGAGGGTATCTCCCCACTTCCAAAACACAGACATCTCTTTAGGTGTTGCAGCCTTCAGAACTGCAGGGAAAGATGTCAGAGAAGAGCCAGGTTTTGTTAGGGGAAGGAAGGATTCAAAGAAGAGCTTGTTTCTGTAACTGTGGCTGCTTTCTAAAATTGTGTCTTCCCTCTGCTAAATTCTGACTTTCTCTTGGTCATATCCCCCAAGCCCAGCTTGGTGCCAGATATCAGTGTTGGCAGAATTGTCAGGGAGCGACCACATTTCCTGTGTTGGTCAGGAAGATGGTGAAAAGGTAACTGGAGGTGATGTGGAGACATATTTGGGAGGGGGTGGAATTCAGAGAACATGGTTCCTTAGCAAGCAGGTGGGGACTTATCCTCACCGCAAGAGTAGGGCTTAGTTTTACATAAATGGAGGTATGTCTGTTTCATTCCAAACGTAAATGAGGGGGAAAAAGAAATGTCTGGTGAAACTCTCATGTTCATTTGCTTGAAGGATTTCGTCTGCCATAACTTCTCTTTTCTCTCTGAATTAGGCGACGTGGTCATCTGCAGGGGATAAATGTCATAAATATAGATTTGGATTAATAGTATTAAGATGCAAATCATATCATATGGCTTTATTTCGATAAATCAACCTTATAAAATTTCATGTTTGATCAGATCCAGTCACCTGATTAGTGGAAAAGTCAATTTCAGTTTTTCTAAGATCCCCATCTCACCTCTAAGATAGATTGAATTATAAATTAATCCTTATTTATGGTGCTAAAACATTGGCCGAGTGTACAGCTTCTGATGCCAACCGCCTTTGTCTCTGCTCAGATACTGGAATTGCTGACTGCTGGTCATCACGTCCTTTCCTTGGGCACAGCAGCTCTAGACATATTCTTACAGGCCCCTCGCAGGAGTCTCCCCTGTTGCCTGTAGACACACCAGCCCACCCCTCCCTCTAATCTGAGTGTTGTGTATAGTATATGAAGAGGTACTAGCCTCTAAAACCTGACCTCCCACATTTCAATGTTGAGGAATACCCAGATATTCTCCCCAGTCTCTTGTTTCTATCAACTTTCACACTCAGAAACATTGAGATGCCAAAACCCATGGGGTTCCCTCCCCCCTTTACAAACTCAGGCTGTTATAGTGGAGAAGGTGGCAAGGTCAGACAGAAGTCTGAAGGAAATGGAGAGTGTTTTAATAGTTGCTTCGAAGAATGAGACGAAATGAGGGCTAAGGGCTTTCAGAAGGATGACCGGCTATCCATAAGAGCATATGTGAAGTGAGTGATCGTAAAATATGGAGGCACTTATCCGTTAGATTGGATTATTTCTTCCAGAAGGGGAGAGACATCCACTTTCCATATACTGATGCTTAGACTAGTTTTTAAATGTTAGTTTAAAATCTCAAAGGAAGTTGTTTCTTCCGCTTACTGTTCCTTGAGTATCCCAAAAGGCTTAAGCTATTTAGATTCGCTCTTGCTATTGCCCCAAGGTATTTCCGTGGCTCCTGTGCTCATGATTTTCTTTTAGGTCAAAAAAATCAAATGTCATGATTTCAGAGTAGCCCTTCTCATCCCCTAGAGAAAAGCTCATCCCTCCTCCCACTTCCCATCCCCACTATTCCGTATCACATAATTCTGTTTTATTTTCTGCATGGTATTTAGTGTTATCAGGAATTACTTTTTTCACTTCTCTGTCCACTTGATTATCTTAAAGATAAATCCGTATGTGTAGAAACCTTGTCTGCCTTGTTCCTTGCATATCTCAATTGCCTAGACTAGTGCTTGCCACACAGAGTACTTAATAAATACTTGTTGAATAAACATAAACATTAATGGTTCTACTGTAAAAAAGTGGTTATAAATCAGTAAGAGAAAGATAACAAAATGGGGGAAAAAGATATAATGAGAAACCCACAAAATGCAAATGGCCTAAATTTTTTTCATTAATTTTAAATAAATATAAATGGAAACAAGGTATTTTTTTAACCGAAATTTCTAAGTATTTCAGGATTTCACAAATCTTATGTTTCATACTATAGAGCTGGTTGCAGCAAATACACTTTTGCACAAATACAGACATTTTCTTTTATCCATGCGGGCAAAAATACTCATATTAAAAAGAAATAAATAACATTTGAGATTAAAGGATAAACAGTATATCGTATATTTCCTGGTTATACTGGCTGTATTTCATCTCACTTTGATCATTAAATGATTGACAGGTCCTATAGGTTAGGTGGCAAATGCTTTGATGGATTTTCATGTCTCATTGTTCCAGGTACTGTGGCCATAGACTTGCAAGACACAAGCTGTAGGTCAGCAAGTGGCCCTACCCTGTCTCTTCCTTCAGAAGGAAACAAAGAAGTCAGAAGACCCAGCATTGCTCCCGTTTTAGAGGTTGCAGATACGTCATCACTTCAAACATGCGATCTTCTAAGTGATCAATCAGAAGATGAAACTACACCAGATGAAGAAATGTCCTCAAATGTGGAGTATGTTTGTAAGATTTACTGGGATTTGTGCTTGCCATGAAAAACTAATATCCTTCCCTTCTGGACATCCTAGAATCAATCCTACATGCTTCTACCAAAACACCCTTCCTATTAGCCAGCATCTCTCTTGATGATAAAGTAACCTAAGTCCCCAAATTTCTGGCTTCAACAGCTATTGACAGCCTCATTTTTCTCTATATTATCCTTTATCCTTAAAGAAAAAATAGGTAAATCGGCATTTCCATGATATAACCTATATCATATTTTACATATTTTTCTTTAAGGATACAGTTTGTATTTTCATAATTATATGATTTTGTTGAATTATAATGTACCTTCTACCTCTAATTTATTTTTTCACTTCCATATTGAAGTTCAGTCAATTATTCAATGATGTGTAATGCAGCTTCTTCCATTAAGCTTCTCTTATTTCAGCATTCTGCCATCATTTTTTATTCAGGATACATCAATAATATTTTGAATGAATGAATAAAGGAAGTACTGGTTCTCTTTACTAAGATTCCATAACAGATAGTATCAATGTTTAAGCTATTAATCACATTTTAGCCTACAGTAGAGATTGTTTACTTGTCGTATATTATGTTGGCATTTCTTTTTTTTTTTTTTTTTTTCGTTACGCGGGCCTCTCACTGCCGTGGCCTCTCCCGTTGCGGAGCATAGGCTCCGGACGCGCAGGCTTAGCGGCCATGGCTCACGGGCCCAGCCGCGGTGGGATCTTCCCGGACCGGGGCACGGTTTTTTTTTTTTTTTTTTTTTTTTCGTTACGCGGGCCTCTCACTGCCGTGGCCTCTCCCGTTGCGGAGCATAGGCTCCGGACGCGCAGGCTTAGCGGCCATGGCTCACGGGCCCAGCCGCGGTGGGATCTTCCCGGACCGGGGCACGAACCCGCGTCCCCTGCATCGGCAGGCGGACTCTCAACCACTGCGCCACCAGTGAAGCCCTGTTGGCGTTTCCTGAGGAAAGCACAGTGTTCAACAGTCTTGACAGTGGAGTCTGAAGGAATTTGTGTCCCATGGCAGTTCTACCTTATACTGGTTGTGTGCCAGTGACTTTGATTAAATCTTCTGACCCACGATGCTTTATCTGTAAATAGTGTTCATATGAAGATTAATTGAGATAATAGAGTAATGTGCTTAGGACAATGGTTTGTGCAGAGTAAGCATTCAATGAGTATTAAATACTATTTGGTGTAGTATTGGTCGTAGTGGCAAAGGTAACAGTCAAACACTTCTAATATTTTTCATATAATAGAAGTTCAATCAATGTTGAGCTGAACTAAAATGAACTGAAATATAATTGAAACTTAGAAAAATCCTTCTGTTAATCCTTCACACTTTTAAATATTTATTACAAGAAACTTACACATACCCACAGAAGACAAGTCCACTCTCCAAGAAATTAATAATACTCAAATAGATTTATGAAATATTTGACAGGAAGGAGAAGAGGTTTGACCACCAGTATATTTCTAGAAATGGTGTTGTGTGGTGTGATACAAATTCTTTCTTTACATGTACTGAAAAAACTGAGGTGGAATCTTTTTTTATATCTAGAAAAATGAAAAAGATGTTGAAATAATAGTGGTAGACTATGAACTTCTAAATTTGCAAAATGTTCCCCATTTTACCATCCTAGCTAATGATGTCTGGAATAACTAGATTTGAAATTTCTTGGTTTGAAAGATAAATTTTCTTTATCAAAAGAGAGCTTTCATATTGGATAAAATAACTTTGCCTCTACTAAATTTTCTTTTATTTCTTAATTTCCATTTGTGCTGCTACTTTTTGATAGTTTCATTTTGAAAATTTTACAACCATAATGTGACTATATTTATAAAGTCAGCAAATAAACTGAGCATCTTTGATAATATTTAAGCGTGATTCCAGCAAAAACTCTGGCTTTTGTGTGGGTCTAATGATTTACTCAATCTAAAATAATTTACTCTTTTTTGGTTATGCATCCATGACTGATGAATAGTGATAGAGTGAATCATAATAATGCATTTTGCTTTAATGTGTTTCGTAAAGATTAACATTACTATTTTCTAAAATGTGTCTAAATCTTTTAAACTAAGGATTGGCAAACTTTTTCTGGAAAGAACCAGCTAGTAAATATTTCCAACTTTATGGACCATGTGGTCTTTGCCCCAACTACTCAACTCTGTTTCTGAAGCATGAAAGCACCCCAAGACAATACATAAAATGAGTGAGCATGACAGTGTTCTGACAAAACTCACTTCTGGACACTGAAATTGAAATTTCATATAATTTCATGAGCTGAAATATTATTCTTCTTTTGACTTGTTTTTCCAACCACTTAAAAATATTAAAACTACTTTAGTTCACAAAACCATGTGATGAGCCAGATTAGGTCCATGGGCCCTGTTCTAAACTATTTCCATATCAAAATAAAGAATTACTGCATCTAACTTTATCAAAGTAGAGGAACATGGCTATAACTTGATTGTCTGACTTTGCCTGCATTAATTCAAGGCAATTCAATATTTCATATTGTTTTACAGATATGCTAAAGGCTACCCACCTTACTCTCCATATATAGGAAGTTCACCCACCTTTTGTCATCTCCTTCATGAAAAAGTGCCATTTTGCTGCTTAAGACTAGACAAGGTAAGCACTTACTGCTGTTATTTTCTGTAAAACTAAAATGATGGCATTGTGTAATTACATGTATTTAAATAATTTTGTATAGTCTTTTGACTAAAATATGTTAAAAGAATATTATCTTTCAAATGTAAATGTAATACATAAAGTGGTGAATTTTACTTTCTTAACTGCACTAGAGGTTACCCAAGTGCTTTACCCTCTACTAATGTAGCCAACGAGTTGGTCAGTCTTTGTTTCAAAGAGAAAAACAAAGATGCCAGAGCCTCAAACCAGAGTCTCCCCAGATCATTTTGGCCAGATGCACTCTATTTATTTTACTAGACATTTTTGCCTCAAATCTCAAAGTGGAATCGCTTGACATGGTGAAATTAGCTAGTCATAATTGATTATTGAATTATTAGACTGGAAGTGTCTTGCTTAATGTCCCCTTTCCTAAAGATTTTACAGTAGTTCTTGGTTCCTGTCTTGATATTCATGAGAAACCATCCAAAACAGAAAGATTCCAAGAAAGCAGGAATCTTTCTCTTTCACAGTATGGCCATTGGACATGACCTGGGTAAGAATTTGTTTTCATGATGAGTCAGAGAGCAGGTAAAGAGAAGACTCTCAAACCCCCCATCTCCCAGAAATTAAAATGTGCCACTAATTCTAACCAGGAATTTCTTCTTTTATTCTATATTTTGGAGTTAGCTGGAGTTAAAATCCCAGCTCTCTGCTTACAGGCTCAGCCATTTGGGCAAATAACATTATCATTAAACTTCAGTTTCCATATCTCCAAAATGCTTGTAATTTTAATATGAACCTTATAGGGTTCTTGTGAAGATGATATAAATTCACGCATGGAGAAAGCTTTTCACAGTGCCAGGAACGTAATAAATGTATAGGCACTTAATACATTTTGTTAATATTTTTACTACTGTTATTTTTTCCATGTGATAAACATTATGAATCTTGGCTGTAGCTATCACTCTTGAGGAAGATTAGCAGATCATTAGAAAATTTCTGCCTCTATCTTCCTAAAGTTTTTTTGTGAACCCTTACCCCTGCTCCCAGATGTTCATCTGGGTCCATTAAGGTGGACAGTTCCGTCTCTCGATGCCTTATTTTTTGTCAGTCCTTGTTTTGCTTTCCTGCTTCACGGCATTTCTAGTGCTGGCTCGCTCTGCATCTTTGGTAACCTTGATGCATCTTAAGCTTCAGAGCCCTTCTCCTGTATTGGCCTCTTCCAAGAACCTGTGACTGATTTTTTATGTATGACTTTTGTGGTTTTTTCCTTAAAGAATATTTCCAAAATAATATAAGCTTTAGGTCCCATAAAGCTTGGGTTCACATCTGGTGGCATTTTACTTTTTAACACACAAAGATGAAGGTAATGTTGGGAAACCGAAGAGTCGAAATGATTCCACTGATTCCCAAGAAGGGAACCTGATACAGGAAAAGTTAAACTTTCAGAGATGAGGCTTGCTGGAGGAGAAACACTCTTTTAAAGCCAAAAGACAAGTTGTCTCTTTACCAAAGTAAAAAAGCGATGTTTCCGAATATCGTTGATGGGCCGATAACATCTGGGGTTATCCATTCTTTAGGTGGCGTTAGTCTGGCTGGAGGTGGTGGTCTGCTCTGTAAATGAGTGCCCATTTTGCGATTAGCAGATGGGGTTATGCAGCCAATCCTACTGTGTCCATGAAGTCTGTGAGCAGGTATTTTGTTGCCCAGTCCGTTTTGCATTAGTATCAGCAGGCTCCTTTTTGGTCAAGGTTTATCAATACTAAATTCCCTGTTTTGTCCTTGTTCTATTTCTTTTTTTTTCTTACTAGTTGAGCTACTTCTAAATCTTCTAAATTAGTTCTTTTACCTCATTTGATCTCATAAAAATGAAGTTCTTAATAATCTCAGCCTCAGCCTGTCATCCTCTCCTTCCACAATCTCTTTGCACGTGACCTAATTTCATGTGGCTTCAGATCCTTTTTATAGTAGTAATTCTCCCATCATACTTCCAGTGAAGACTGCCTGTCCTCCGTTACCACTCCCCATTTCTCCATTCTTTCTTATGCCTTAATCCTTCCTGCTGGATTGATCTTCCTACTTGCATGATTACAGCTTTTAGAAATTCTACTAATGAGATCCTGTTAGTGGTAAATTCTTTCAGTTTCACTTTCCCTAGATATGTCCTTATTTTGTCCTCCTTCCTGAAGAATAGTTTTGCTGGGTGTCCAATTCCACGCTCTGAATTTTCTTTTTCTTTTAGCCTGTTAGGATTCTATTTACTACCTTCTGTGCTCCACACTGCTGATGAGAAGTCGGCCATCGTTCTAATTTGTGTTTCTGGTAGTTAAAGCTCTCTTTTCTCTCTGGCTGCTTTTAAGATCTTCTTCTTGTCTTGGCTGTTCTGCACTATAACAATGTGTATGACACTGGGTTTCTCTTTATTTATTTGGATTAGGATTCATTGGGTTTCCAGAACCTGAGGATTTGGATATTTCATTAATTCTAGAAAATCCTCAGTCAATATTTATGTGAATAATGCTTCTTGCTGATTCTCGCATCTCTTTTTCAGGTATTCTTTTAAAATGTGTATTAGACATTCTCACACTATCTTCCAAGTATCTTAATTTTTCCATACTACTTTCTCTTTTCTTTCTGTATTCTGAGTAATTACTTCAACTAAATCATGCAGTAGATCCCTTCAGATGCATCAAATGGGCAATTTAAATCATCTTTTGAGCTTCTGTTTTTAATTGTTATATTTTTAGTTCCAGAATAGAGTATATGCAATTTTTTAAACATCTAAGTGAATATTTTAAATACCCTCTTGTTCTTTGCTCATGCTTTGAATGTTCTCTTTTATTTCTTTAAACATAGTAAACATGCTCATTTTCTATTCTGAATCTTATAACAGTGAGATCTATAATCTTTGTGATTCTAATTCTGGTGTTTATTGTTTCTGCTGACTCAAAGTACCTTGTTCCCAACAATGTTCTGTAATTTTTTATTAAAGAATAAAGGCAGAGAACATTCCAGAGTTGATGATGAATCCACAGAGAATCAACGAATCTCAACCCAAATAAAAAGAAACCCTCATAAAGACATATACAGATTAAAAAACCGGAACACTAAAGCAATTCTCCAGGCAGAAAATTTTGTTTAAAAGTATCTTAATTTAATAATGCTAAGTCCAGTAAATTCTAGCTCCCTAGGAAGTAGCAAAATATCTTCAGGAAACACATTTTGGTAATTTGTTGTTATTATTGTTAACATTAGTATTTTACATTTCAGTATTTGCATCGCTATCTTGCCAGCTCAGGTATACATTTAGACAATTTGGGTTTTTTTCTTTTAATTTTTGTTTTTGTTTTTTAACCAAAAAAAAAAAATCCCTTTTGATATCGATATCCATCCTTTTGGTATTCCATACTTGGAATGTTCCAAGGTTACTTAATTTTAATATTACTCTATTTCTGGAAATAAAGTCAGAGGCAGATTATTTATTTTTTTCCAGCTTTATTGAGGTATGATTGAAAAATACAAATTGTTTATATTTGAGGTATATAACATGATGCTTTGATATACATATACCTTGTGACGATTCCTTAATATTGATACCCAGATGTCATCTGGCAGCAAGTTTCAGTTTGCAGTGGAACATGTGTACACTGTGTTGCTGCCTTTTCCTTCCCCAAATCAAGCTGCATACCTGCAATTCATTTGTCTTGTCCATGCACACCTTCAGGCTGGAGAACTGGGCATAGAAAAATGTAACTATTTTCAAATTTGTTAGAAAACAAAGGATTTACTAGGTTAGATTAATTTCACATTTCCAGATCTTCTAAATATTTTTACCCAATATTAGTGGAGTATAAAAATGGCCTTTCTTTGTATAATTTTTCTTCTCTAGAGTTGCCAGCATAACTACTATGAGGACGCAAAAGCCTATGGATTCAAAAATAAGCTAATTATAGTTGCAGCTGAAACAGCTGGAAATGGATTGTATAATTTTATTGTTCCTCTCAGGGCTTATTATAGACCAAAGAAAGAACTTAATCCCGTAATACTGCTATTGGATAACCCGTAAGTATATTTTTAAATGCACAAACAAGACAAAAATTTGTTAATATTTTATCAAAAATAATTTAATTTACTTAGAATATTTTAAATCAGATGCATTATGGCACATGATTCATTGAGAGATATATTCTGTGCTATGGTAGAAAACAACCATTGTATATGACTGTGTTTCACAAATACAACTTAAAACATCACTGGAGTACTCTGAGCCTTTTATTTAAAACTGTTTTTGCAAGTGGTCATTGCTCTCTACCAGTGGGAAACATGCCACTGAAATAATTATAGTTATTTTCATTAAATTAATCAACTAGCCTGGAAAATCTCTGCCGAAACTGGACAATTTCATTGTCTTTGTGAAGAACCATTAATTATCAGAGGAGCATATTAATGATCCATTTTATATCATACCATTACACATCATCATAAGTTCTTATGATTCTTCCACTGTTAAAACGTATATTCTGTAACATAACATGAATAGTTTGTGCTTTACAATGTTCATTTCTTTTGAAAATGTTTGATTGATATACTCTTGTGAAATAAGACTACTTAAACATTTCAAAATCCTTATATGAATATAAATATACAATCACTAAATGCTGTGGTCAAATCCATTGTATACTAAAATTGCAATATTTCTCTCTCTGACTCGGATTAGTAGCAGATGGTCCATAAATCAATACTATGTTTTGGAATCCTCCAACTCTCCTCTTAAACGCTAAAGTGATGCAAATTTCAGGGTAAACCAAATGAGGCCAAAATCTGCTGCCTTGCCTCTGCTTTTAAAATTTATCAAAAGAACTTTTTCAAAACAGAGGTATCGCCCCAATATATTGTAACTTCATGACATTATTTATTCTGAATATATGAATATCAAGATACTGATTGCTGCATCTTGTTTTAGAGTCAGTATCTCAATGGTAATCAACTCTAAAACTTGAGCACACCTCTAGAGGTTTCAGTTGAAGAATTTTCAGGTCTGATGACTCGATGACTTCTTTGATACCACTTTAGCATCCAAGGAAAGGTGAGATAAATTAAGGGCAGGTGTAGGGGAACAAAAACTTGGACCCAAAGTCAGAAGAAATAAAAGCTTAATAAAACAAATCTTAGGAGAATAAAAGTTGAATTACTGGATGGCTAGGGTGATAGAGTATGGTGGCAAAGCACCTCCAAGGCCTTGGGATATATCCCTTATTCTGGAACTTTTCTGGTAGGAGGCTCTAAGAAACTGGCGAAGATCTGGCACATAAGAGATGCTCATCAACTATGTGAATTCAGAAGTGTCCAATTTTGGCTCTTTTTGCTTATGGTGTAATGTGTCCACTGCCTTAAAGATGAATTTAAGACAGGGGTATTTACAAGTTGATTGACTTAGAGCATTCTCATCTCCGATGGCTTGGATCAAAGTGAATCAACTCAGGCCCCAGAATACAGAGAAGCAGATAGGAAGAGGCTTAGAAAGAAAGAAGTGGCACTGTGCCTACGGCAGCCCTGTGATAAAGCAAAGTGTAAAAACTATCCTTTCACCTTCTTTATATTATTTCAAGGTATAATTTCTTGTCCTGTTGTGTAAATCTCCTAATTGGGTTCTTGGACCCGATTTCAATGTGTATGTGTGTGTCAGAGGGTTTCTCCACACCTCCAGCAAGCAATGCTCAGGACATCAGCTCAGTTCTGGGGGAATTCAACTCACTTCTGACACCATCTACCCAGAAATAGCATCGCATTCCACAGGTTGAAAGTTCAGTCTTACAAAACTGTCCCACCCCCACTTCAGAAGCCATTCACAAGCCAGGTTATCACCCCATAACTGATCAGCTATAGATTGGAAGTTTCAGTGACCCCCTCCTTGGACTTCAGTTGCCAGTTGCATGTCTAGATTGTTACCTGTATTTCTGACTGAGTGGCTTTAGATCGGGGGTTCCCACAACCACCTACTCAAGGTCAAGTTATTTGCTAGAGCAGCTCACAGAATTCAGAGAAACATTTTACTTACCAGATTGCCACCTTATTATAAAAGCATATAACTTGGGAACAACTGGATGGAAGAGATGCACAGGGCAAGGTATGGGGAAAGGGCATGGAGCTTCCATGCCCTCTATGTGGGCACCACTGTCACCAAATCTCTACCTGTTCACCAGCACAGAAGTTCTCCAGACTCCATCCTTTTGGGTTTTTAATGGGGGCTTCATTACATAGGCACGATTGATTAAATCCTTGGCCATTGGTGATTGAACTCAATCTCCTGCCCCTCCCCCTTCCTCAAAAATCACGGGGTGGGACTGAAGTTCCAACCTTCTATTCAGGTTGGAACTTCAGTTTCCCTGGCAAACAGCCCCATCCTTAGGTACTTTCCAAAAGGCACCTCATTAATTTAAACCCAGTGGTCCTGGAAAGGGGCTTGTTATGAAGAACAAGACACCTATTTCACCGTTTTTGGCTCCGAAGTGATTTCACGAATTGAGGATTAGAGACCAAATATTATGACAAAAGATGCTCCCATTGCTGTTATCACTCAGGTAATTCCAAGGGTTTTGGGAGCTGTGAGCTAGAAAATGTGGTGAAGACCAAATATATGTGAGAAATCTGAATGTGAATACCAAATATACATTCCTTATAAACCACAATAAAAGAATCAGTCTTGCCAAATTTGGGAGTGGAGTTTACTCCGTGGAGTGGAGATGGGCTCCACTTCTTTTCCATATCCAGTCTTGCTAAGTAATCTTATCTCAGAGTCACTAATCCTCCTTTCTCCCCCTTATTATTCCAATGAACAGGTGGCAGGAGCTAGGATTTCTTAACCTGTGTAGACTTTGGAATTGCCATAAGTAAATCAGCCTCTTTCTGTTTGGTTTTGAATTAACAGATTACCAAAATGCCCAGTTACTGAATGATTGATTGATTGGTTTGTATATTACAATTATAAAAGTCAAGTGGTTATTTCTAGAGTCTTAGTTCCTGAATCTGATCAATCACAGAAAAATCTGAAGACTGTTTCTCTTAGTTACTGGCAAACTGGTCAGTATTTCAATATAAATATAGATGTAGCTTTTATCAGAGAATATTTTATCTGAATAATACTGTAGTGACTATTTAATAAAATTAATATTCTTTGCCACCACCCTCTGCTTATTATAGTAATAATTGTTGAGCATTTACTACATGGCAATCATCACAGTAGATACCTAACCTTTATTTCACATTGTATTTCCATTAAAAATATATCCATGTCATATAGTGATGATTTATCCTCAGAAAGTTGTACCAAGCAGCTTAAGATCTCAAAGCTTACAACTTACAATGAAAACATTTAAAGAATTCAGTCTGTGTGACTTGATTACACCACTGCCTCTTATTTCATAGAAAGGAAAAAACAGGCCAAAGAAGTTAAATGATTTTTTCCAAGGTCAATTCTAGAATTAGAACCTTCTCTGCAATTCATAGTTCATTGATCTTTCAACTATGTGACCTTACTTCACTTACAGGTTTTTGATATATGCAAAAATACATTGTTTGTCAGTTGTTTTTAGAAACAAGAATATTTTAACTTTAGAATATTTTGCATTAAATTTTTTCTTTGCTTTCCTAAGGACTTACAGTTTGGAATCTAGCTATTCACATGATGTTGTTTGTTAAATGATTTTAATGGGGTTTGACTTTTTTTCAAAGCATTGAGATGAAAGCTCGGGCTGTAAAATTTATCAGCTTCCTGTGCATTTCCCAAAAGCAGTATTTAACATTTTTATTTGTTGTTCTCTGTTCCTTTGATTGAGAAAGAGGAAGCAAAAATTAAACACCAGTAAATAACGTTCCAGGAAGTTTTATGCAATCCTCTTCTTTTTTTTTAAACAATGAGATACTTGTTTCTCTGCTGTGGCTAGTATTTTTCAGTCTATCCTACAGTATTACAAAGAAATATGTTTTCTTTAAAATATTTCTGGGTTATAAGAATTTGCACCCTAATAATTGTACGCACTTCTACAATTATTAGCTTAGTGGGGTTTGACTTTATTTTAAATGCACATTGAGCATTGCTGAAAATAATATCAATACATGGCTACTTTAGGAAATTTAGTTGAAGACCAATGTATTCAATATACCAGAAACAAATAACAGATGCCACAAATATGGGATTTAAAAATGTAAATTAGGGCTTCCCTGGTGGCGCAGTGGTTGAGAGTCCCCCTGCTAATGCAGGGGACACGGGTTCGAGCCCCGGTCTGGGAAGATCCCACATGCCGCAGAGCAGCTGGGCCCGTGAGCCGCAACTGCTGAGCCTGCGCGTCTGGAGCCTGTGCTCCGCAGCGGGAGAGGCCGGGATAGTGAGAGGCCTGCGCACCGCGATGAGGAGTGGCCCCCGCTTGCCACAACTAGAGAAAGCCCTCGCACAGAAACTAAGACCCAACACAGCAAAAATAAATAAATTGATTAATAAACTCATACCCCCAACATCTTCAAAAAAAATTTTTTTAAAAATGTAAATTAAACTTATGATATTCACATACATAATATGTTAAAATAAGTCTTCACAATGTTTCCAAATAGAAAGCCTTCTCCATTTCATATGGTAATTACATAAAACCCGGGTACATTGGAAAACATCTTACACTTGATATGGGTTCATTAGAGCTGGACTCAGTTCTGATTGATTGGCCATCTGTTCTCTTTGGCCTGTTGTTGTGCCACACTGATTTAAAATATTTTGATTACCATCTCACCCTTAAAGATCGTCTAGTCATCTCATGCTACCATTTCATATGAGGCATGGAAAAGAGAGTCAAACACTTTGGAATATATTACCCAAAGCTACACAAGGTTAAAGTACAAGATCCAGGCTTATCTTCTTAAATTTTACAACATCTTGTTTAAACTATCCCTTTACTAAATCAATCTTCTTTCCACATATAGCTACAAGTAAGATCCAGTTCAGCTTTTTTCAAAAATAATGATAAACTGTCTGATATGTCAGAGTCCTTATTAAAGACATTCAGACCTTAGACTCATACAGATCTGAAATAAGATCTAAGTTTACCCTCTTAATAGGCCTGTTGCGTATTACGGAATTTCTGTAAGCCTCAATTTTCTCATTTATAAAATGAGTAGAACATTTATCTTAAGTTATTTTGCAAGTATATAAAATAATGTATATGAAGGACTAGTACAATATCTGACTCATAAAAGGCAGTGAGGAAATGTCAGCTTCCCCCCTTCTACCAATCAAGAGAAGGACATTGTCACTATTTAAACTGATGGGAAAATTTCTGTGAAAACCCAATTAACAAAAAAAGGGAAATGTATTTCAAGTTGTTGAAATTAAGCTACTACTATATTTTTAAGGGAGAAATACACTTCTTAAAAGTGGAATTATGAAATGCTAGCAAAATAAACTCTCACTGCATTCTTTTCTTGAATTTGAAATAAAAAAATTAAGTTCATTATAGTTATTAGTTAAATGGGAAAAAGTGATCTTCAACTTGCAAATCCATGCAATTTCCCAAAACTTTTAACTTCCTATCAATAGCTAGGCTAATTCGTATTTGCATATAATGAAAATTTTTATATAATAATGAAGATATTTTAAATATAATGAATATATTTAGACTCATAAATAGTCGTGTTTCTTAATAGAATTACAGTTAGGACTCTGATGAATGATGTGCTCATTTTTTTTTACTAAGCAGTTTAGTGCCATCAAAACCTTTGCCAATTTACTTAAATGAGCCAACATAATCCATATGAACGTATAGTTGATATATTCTTTATATTTCAGGTTTCCTTTTAAACCACCTTTATCAGTAAAAGTAGTGGATGCATCTGTTTGTTAGACAAGTTAAATTTTGCAGGGTATGGCATACTAAACTCCCTACATTAGATATGTGCCTTGTAACATAGCTGGATTCATGTAAGGATGAATCGTGCTACCACAATACAGATGTTACTTTCTAAGGATTTGGAAGATTGTTTGTGCATTGTAAATACATGTTTGTGGCAGAATTGCATGTCAGTAAGATTCATGAGTTTTAAGAATATATAAGGCAATAATTTTGATGTCTACGTACTTTGAATGATTTCTACTGGACAAAACAAAAAAATACAAAGGCCACATCTTCAGTTTTAGCTCTAACAGAAGAGTTGGCATAACGTAAGGACTAGTGACCCCGGTACTTCTTATCACATGGAAAATTTTTGGTATCTTTATTAAGTTGAATTATTCAATAACATTAACTACTGTTGCAAGACTTTGGAAGACAGATATGTTACAGTGGACAGATGGTCAGTGAAGATAGTGTAAATAATTGAAATAGTCTGAATTTTTAAAAAATGAGGTTATTCCAGACAGGGTATAACTCTGCAATTAATAATGAGGAATTATGAACCCAACTCTGCTACACACGTTATTGAGCTACTCACTTTATCTGACTGGAACTATGTTGGAGCAAAGAGAGATAAAACAAAATAATAACCCCCCAAGTGACACAGTCAAAAGGATCTTTCAAAGCACCGCAGAATCTCAGTGCTGTCCCTGTCTTGTGCCACTTGTATCCTGACGTATTCTTCTATAATCACGAGGTGGGTAAGAGACATGGAGGGTCTTGAGTCAGCAGTGAGAATACCCCCTCTAATTTTAAGATGCAGAGCAGTGCCCAGAAAGAGAAGAACTGGCAGGCACTAGCGAAGACCACTACTGGGACTGTATATGGTTATGTTTGTTGAAAACAACCTACAGCATGAGCTTTAAAAATATTTGTAACCTGTGATTCACTAATGTGAAAAGTTTTATGAATGTTTTGGGGTAAATGATAAAAACAAATGCTAGAAAAAGAGTCATCCAAAAGTGTCCAGATGAGTAACATTTATAATAGCAGGATATTGGAAATAGCTTGTAACTCCAGTAATTAATAGCACAAAAGTGAAAATAACATAAATGAAATAATTGAGGATTTTTAAAATGAATTGTGGTACATTTATAATATGTAGTAATATGGGGCCACTTAAAATGGTTAGGAAGTAATTTATTGATGGTAGGAATGTAATCAACAGGGATAGTCTTTGGAAGTTTTCTTTTTATGCTTCACTGCACTGAGCATTATTTTTCTTTAGAGTGGAAAAAGTTGAGTATGATCAACAGGAAGAAAATAAACCAGGGAAGACAAGACTTCTTCAGGCTGGGAGAAGCACCTGGGATATTGCAGGGGCTGTACTTGCCTTTGCCTAGAGGTTCCCTTTGCTTCTCCTTTACTGAGCCAAATCCTACTCGTTCTTCAACATCCAAATTAAATATTTCCTCTGTGAAATGATCCTGAACTCTGTCTCCTGAGTGCAAATCTATTCCTTATTTTTTCAGATTACAATATGTTGTAATTTTGTGCCTTTACTTATGTGTTCCAAAAGCTCTATTTCTTACAGTACAAGTTAACAACATATTCTTTTTGCATACACCTGCGTATATTAAAATGTCTGTTAGATAAAACTTCTTGGATACATATATGCTGAGGGAATAGATGCATGAAAGAATTAATAATTCAAAATGAATACAAATTCAAAGAATTACAAAATGAATAAGTAGATTAGGTAATTTCTAAGGAAGCTTCCAGGTTCATGATTCTTTCCCCAAATATGCATAAAGAGTAAAGATTTCAGTTGCAGTACAGATTTGCTCAACAATATATATTGAGGAAATCAGTAATGGAAAAGGTGAATTACTTTAATTTTATATTTATATATTGATGGGTACATATACTATATTTATTTATTGATATGTTGATATATTAAGGGACATGTTGTGATTCTGTATATCCCTTAGAGAAAATTGCTCTTAATAGGCATGCTAATTTATTTCCTTATGTTTTATATCATCAAAATAAAATCATCAGTTCCCCATTTTACAAGACTTTCTCAGCATGAATAATTTTAAACTCACTGACAAGACTTTTTACTCATAAATTAAGAGTATCAATTCAGTGTTTTTGTAGAATAATGCCATAATGTTTCTGATTTAGAAAGCAGAAATACAACTTGTTTTTATCATTGTTGAGCGCATTGTATTATTCATAACAAGTGCAAATGACATTTTAAAATTAATGTTGAGAGAAAAGGCACTTAAAATTAATCTTGTCAACAGTGTTTAGTTTTGGAAATGAAAACTAAGTCAACTTACTTCCTTTCCCTAGAAGTGCTGCCACTGTTGTGACATTGTGTTTCATTTTGTAACCCATCTGCTACTTAGGCCAGATATGCATTTTCTGGATGCAATCTGTTGGTTTCCAATGGTTTACTACATGGTGGGCTCTATTGACAAGTAGGTGACAAAATCTTTGGCACACTAACTAGTGTGGTGTCCTGTGGTTTGTCATGTGCTGCACCCCTGTGTTGCATGATGAGTGTAATTTGCCATTTCAGTGTTGAAAATATGATGTATATTGCATGTGGAGCTTATGTTCTCGTGTTATACATCTTGCATTCAAACTTCCTAAGCAGTAATCTGTTGTTGAATTAAGACAAATCTTGTTGCATGTCAATTTTGTTCCCTTTCTAAAGCTATTCCAGTTTTGTGTCATCTATAGCAGTAACTTTATTACTGTTAACATCTTTGTAGAGAAAACCTAGAATTTCAACATTGTGATGCATTGGTATCGTTATCATAACTTCTGGAAACCTTCAAAATACTTTGGAAATGCTCATTTTAAATCAGATTTATTAATTTGAGCATTTCCTTGACAGTCTATTCTGGTAACATATCAGAGTCTTCCAAAAATTTGTTAATTAAAGGTCAAATGTGTGCAATGCTTCAGTTTTAAAATACAAATTGTTATATGCATAAATATGACATTATAACAAATACAAAAACTAAAAGATCAGAAAACTAGTATGCTTATAAAATGTGTTAATTTTCCATTCTAAAAAAAGTCAGCCCAAAACATTCCAAATAAAATGCTAAAAGTTATCCACTGAGAACTTTCATGCTTACATTTCATCTTGTAGATGCTGAAAAAACAAAGCTTTGTAACTTTGACAGTGTTTATTGGCTGTGGACACATTAAAGGCCAAACAGATTAACATATATTTAGCTTCCATTCTACATTAATATAATTTATGTTATCAGTTGCATAATACTAACCAACTAACTAAAATGTAGATGTACTAAAACTATTATTTAAATCCATGAAAATGAAATCAATCCATATTTTATCAATAGTAATGTTTCTTTGTTGTGAGAGTATTCTATTAAAATTCATTAGAACTTTATATTTAAAAGATATAAAATAAACCTTTCATCTGTCTTTTTTGATGTAAACTATATAATGAATTCTCCATCTATAAAAGTATTTACGGGGAGGAAAAGAAGAATGGAAATGATCAAATCCCTAGGATTAGAGATGAAACAGGATTGGCTACAAGTTGCTAATTATTGAAGCTGGGTGATTGGTACAGGAGGTTCAGTATATAGTATTCTTTTCTGCTTATGTTTGAAATTGTCCTTAAACATAAATAAGCAAAGAAAACTATGAATGAATTAGAACACACTCACAAACATTCACCTATATTCATTCCTTTACATTCTAGTTCTCTTCGAAAAGGAAGTCAGAGAAAGGTAGAAAGAGGGGCAATGTCAGTTAGATTATCTGTAACTGTTTTTCATCCATGTTGACTTTTTTCTTGGGCCACCATCTGGTGACCAAACTGCGTAAAGCAATAGTGCTAAAGAAAAAATGGGCAGTGGCTTTGTAGATAAGATAGTGGGGAGAAATTATGATAGACACAGAATTACAAGAATAAATCGGTAGCCAAATTAAAAAAAGGAAAGAAAGAGTACAATACAATGTTAAATGAATATAAATAATTTAAAGTTAAAACATGAAGAACAAAACAGTTTCTGCGTGGTTCAGAAATGCCATTCCAATTTTATATATTTTCTATAGATTCTATAGAGTTCTTTAGATTTAAACTCATATTTAATAATAATTACTAAAATCATTTGCCAAAGTTATGTGTCAACTACAATGGTCAATATTTTGAGTATGGAATTAACTGATATATACAGGTTTAGGTAGTTAGTGACTATTTAGTACAGGAATTCTCATAGTTAAGTTTTTTGTTAAGTCTCCACTTCATTGATTTATTGCTGATGAAATATTCATATTTTATTATCACTTCTATTTGTGTATCTTTTTTCAGTCGAGCTTACCTTCTACCACCTTATCTTTACCTTTTCCTATATAGACAATTATAATTTTTTAATCAGGGAAGTAAAAATTGTAAGAAATGAAATATGAGAAAGTGGATTACCACTAAAATAAGGTCGGTTGAAGACGTAAGATTTAGGCATCATTTTTATGGTACATAAGGGACCATATCACATTCATTTTCCACCTACTTTTTTCTTTTTAAAAAATGTATTTTAATAGATGTAAGAACAATTATGAATTTCCTAGATAAAAGGAACACCCTAGTAAAGTGTTCCTAGAGATTTAAACTTGGTCATCATATTGATTGGATGTTATGGTCCTGGCCCCTCTCACCATAGGAAATTTATTTGGAATAATATTCTGTTTCCACAGTGTTAGCCATAAAATCCCTGCCACAGAACACTGTGCCTGATTCAAGCGAAATATTTTTTTCTGGACTACTCCTGGGGATCTTGGACTCAAAACTTTGGTAATACTCTCTCACCATATAAAAGAGTAAGAAATATTGCCTCTTGCCTTCCCATAAAAGGAAAATTCTTTCTAGTGAATTAGTGAGATGACTAATTCAAGTGATCATGCACTTGGAGAAGATCCTTGGGGAACTGACTCTTCCATTTAAGAAGCTAAAAAGAGCTACTGTTCTTTAAGTTTTACACTTCTCATTTTAAATCAAAAGATGTAGAAATCAATTAGCCCAATTCTTCTTATCTATCTTCATTCAGTTCTGAACCTAGAATACTCTTGCACTCATTCAAGTTTTGATACAATCTCCCTTATCCAGTTCAGTCCTATTTTTGTAGCTTGTATGAAGCAAAGGCAATGAGATAATGGTTTTCTTAATTCAGCTTTTATGGTAACATTGTTTTTAAATTCAGAGTTAGGTAAAATTTTTATCAGTGATAGGGGAGAAGACTGACTCTGTGGTAACTCATGGGAACTTGTGTCCTAGTTTAGCAATTATTTCCTGCAACCAACAAAATTAGTTCATTCAATCACTTGCTCAAAAGTGGCTAGAAGGCAGGCTTGAATGCAACCGATATTTCTATATTTTACGTGCTCTTGGCTGTGTAGAACCAACCTATAACACACATAGCTTTACACAAATAAATAATAGACATTTAAAAATAAGTATTTTAATAAATATATTTCCTTATTAGGCTTGACCATCTAAATTAATATGCGTTCATTTCTATTCTTACCAAAAGTGTCTCAGGGATAAAAAATGTGAATGTCGTGTCTTTGAAATAATGTGCTAATTGTAAAAACAAGGTTCTAACATGTTCTAATTCTATTTGATTGTAAAATGGGTGTTTCCATGTTTTATTTATAAAATTAATAAGTATTATTAAATAAAGATCCTTAATGCATGTGCTTTGAAATGGTTGAGATCTAATGAAACATAAAGAAACCCCAAATACAATTTACTTCATAGCAGTAGAGAATATTGTCTTATATTAGTTCCCGTAACATCTACCAGTGTCCACTCTGTGAAAGCCACGTGTGAGGGCAACCTATACGCCTATAAGCGCAGGGCTGTAAGCAAGTTTTAGCACCATCCTGGTACTGAGATTTATTGAAAGTTCATTTTTCTCTGTTGGTTTTTATCAAAGTCTAGACGATTTACTCAGGTGTGGAGTGACTTTCGCTGCCAACATGGTGGTTGTGGACAAAGAAAGCACCATGAGTGCCGAGGAAGACTACATGGCAGATGCCAAAACGATTGTAAACGTGCAGACCCTTTTCAGGTAAATGTCTGGATAGCCCAGCCCTTAAACATCTGTGAGATATATGACTCTGTGACTCTGTGTATAAAGAATGAACATGAGACATTTATGCTGCAGTTATGTTTATTCATTTCATCATAAAACAAATACTTATTTAGGACCTAATGTATGGCTGGTACTGTGTGCAGTTTAATTTTTAACACCAGCTCAGCAGTTCTTTTAAAAATAAAAAGAATAATGCATATGTTCTTTCGTATAGTTTAAGAAATTCTAAAAAACTGTGCGCAGTAGCAGTCATGATTTTTGCCAAACCACGCATGTTTAATTTTGGTTTTATGCCCAGCAATAGCCAAAGGTATGCATTTGCATACTGAATAACCAGGAAGAAAAGATTGCAAGGCTAATATACCCATGTTAGGAGCCAAGTCACAATGTTATCCTCACTTCCACAAGAAAGACACTTCCTGTCTTTCAATAATTAAACCCATCCTGGTGGGAATTCCCGTTAGGGTCACCTTTGCGTAAGAATGAGCAATACTGACCAGAGAAAAGTTCATGCTGTGAGCAAAGTCAAAATTGCCAATAAATCAAGACAGCGGTGTCACTTGGAATGATTCTTCCTAAAATCATCTTAAAATTTAAATAACTAAAAGATCATTATTTCAGTTTTATGAATTTTGCAGAAGTCTAAAGGAAATAACTGAGCTACCAAATTACGAAAGTAAATAAAGCAATCTGAACTCTATCTTTATCTCCCCTCACTTTATACCTTTGTATTGTAGCAAACCATATATTGAGGATAGTTACCTGTTTATAGTTTGAGGTCAGAATTCAGGAGAGAGAACCAAGATGTGTGTCTCACTTAAGTTGACTATTTATTATATGATCTTAGGCAAATTACTTTCCTTCTCTAAACCTTGATGTCTTAATCACAAGGTTGTTGGAGATTTAAAAACATATAATGCCTTAGTACCTGCCTGGTCGTTTTCAATTTCTCAATAAATGTTAGCTACTATAATTATTAGCTATAAACTTATCACTTACGTGGGGCAGAGTGGAAAAGCTACAGACCTTGGAACAATATAGCAACAAACTTCATCTGACATGATCTCTATCCCAGAGTTCCCGCAGAAAATTGCTGTGACTTTGAGTATGTTTCTTAACCTCATTGAAATTCAGTTTCCCTCATCTGTAAAATGCATGTGGAGAATAATTAACCCTTCTTACAGTGTCAGTGTGAGGACAGGAAATCAGGTATGTAAAGAATCTGTCACAGAAATTGGAAAAATCTACCCTAACTTGCATTAGAACCTCCTCCTGTTCCAGGAGTAATACACCCTCTAAAGTTACTGTAATGGGCAGTTCATTTAGAATATAGCTAACTAGTCGTTGAGCTATGTAAATAGTACATTTAAAGGTAGCATAGCACATGTTGAAAATATGACATAAATATAAGCATTCTTTTTTCTCTAGAGAATGAAAAAGGAAACCACAGGGTGGAAAATGAATTCAGATGGATGAGATTTATAGCCAATGAATAAAGTAAAATCATACTTTTTGATTCCATGCTTGGCAAAAGCTAATTCTAGTTTTAACAGGAGAGGATCCTGGTCTTTTTGATTAAACATACCATTTTAATTTTCAGCTTATTGTGAGTTTATTTCTCTTATGGTGACAGTTCTATTGATTTGACATATTCTCTGAATGAATTATTTTTATTTCAAGAGAATAATAAACCCCCATCTTACTGAGAGGTGCAAAGGCTCTAATTAATCTTTTTCAATGAACTAGCTGACCAGAATAACTGAGGGCAGCTGCACACATGGTTGCTGATGGTGGGAAGGTCCACCTTCCCTGAGTACCTGGTGGAGGAAGCATCACATATTGAAAGAATGACTGGATGAGTGAATGAGTGATTTTGGATCTTTTCACTATTAAGATTACCTATCTTCAGCAGAACATTTTAGAAATTATGCCATTTGTATGGCTCATAAAAACATCTAGACTGAATAGTTTCATGCAGAAATTTGAAAAGAACTATGAAATACCCAAATTTTGTTCTCTCTTTTCCTGTGCCCGTAAAGGCATTATCATTTTTCTAAGTACATAACAATATTTTTCAGGAAAAAAATTATTATAGACCCACAGACATAGAAAACAAACTCTATGGTTACCAAAGGGGAAAAGGAGGGGAGGGATAAACTATGAGATTGGGATTAACATATACACACGACTATATATAAAATAGATAACCAACAAGGACTTACTGTATAGCACAGGGAACTCTACTCAATATTTTATAATAACCTATAAGGGAAAAGAGTCTGAAAAAGAATATATATATATATATATATATAGGTATGTGTAACTGAATCACTGTGCTGTACACCTGAAACTAACACAACATTGTGAATCAACTATACTCCAATTTTTAAAAATACGGTAATATTTAGAATAAACTTTAAAAAATCTATGAAACTTTTTTATGGAGTAATTCATCAGCTGTTAATCTAGGCATGCTAAACTAGGCTAGTCTTACGTAATAAAAGAGTCAGATACAAGTGGGTCCCTATGGTATATGGAATACCATTTATGTAGATAAATGACCCAAATTGTACAGACTTGGTAGTTTCATTTTATCGGTGCAGTCAGTCAGATATCACCCTTGAGGTCACTCTGCCACATTCCTTGAAGGTTTCATTTCTTGATTCACTGTGACTCTTGCCAACCCTGCTGCTACCATAATTCTTGATGTTTTCAAAAATCCTACCCAGATGGTCCTTACGATGTCTGACCTTAGCCACCTATTCTCGTGGTCATTAGAGTACCAATAATCGCCCCCCCCCATATTCTGAATTTCATTCAACTCTCTGAGCACTGCTTCTTATTTTCTACCTCATTGCTTCCCATATCCCCCACTCCGAACAGTCCTTTTCTGCTGGAATCTACTGTCCTCTGATTCTACTGTCCTTAGTCACCTGAGGGCTCTCTTTCCTCTACCTGGATTAAACTCCAAGATCAGTCATGACAAACAGTCCTGTGCTGAAACCCTAAACAGCCAATTACTGATTATCTACCATGGGCTAACACAGATCTCAACTCTGTTTCCCTTTTCTGTCTTCCTCCTACTCCCAGTTTTCCGTCCTTTCCGATTTTCTACCCACCAGCTTGCATGAAATTTCCTAGAGGCAGATGACAACACTCCAGAGAGAGGATACAGTTACTCTTATAAATAAGCATCAGGCACCTAGAAGTCCAGTCACAGTGGGTGGATAGCAGACTATTTATTTAGGAGAAAAGCCTAGGGCCCCGTCTCCAAGGGAACTAGATTCTTACACATCGAGTATGCAAGAGTAAATAGTGTTAAACATGATTAAAGAACACAATTTAGGTAATACAAACAAACTTTAACACTTCATGAGGAGGACAGTCTCCATTCCCACAGGTCCAGAGAACTCCAAACTGGGGTGAGAGGCAGAAAGTTTTTATAGCTTAAAGAATAAGAAACAAGGAAGAGAAAAAAATAGAAAATGAATAAGGAACAAGGATATAAGAACAGAGCCCAGAGTTGGCTTGGCATGTGGGGGTTGGCTGACTTGACTATAATCTATATCTGGTCAAGTGGGACATTTACAGGAACAGGAAAGTTTAGGTTTTGGTTTGCTGACGTGGCACCCAGGGCAGGAGCCACTCCATCTTGGGCTTAGAAATTATTTCAACAATAGTATGTCTAAAAGATCTCAGCCAATCCTTGCATCTTTATGACCATCATTCATTTCCTCAAACGAGAGTCAATTTCTTACTGGATAACTAGTAAGACTGGGGTGTTGATAGAAGTATGGCTAACAGAAGGCATTTCAATTCTGGGATGTGTACTCTGATTACAAAAATAAACTGTGCCACCCTGGGTGGTGAAATAGAATGCTTAGCGGCACCCGGAGTTTCTCTTAAACCAAACCTTGAACCTATCACACTGTTTATGCTGAAGCATTTTAACGTAAAGTGAGAACTATCTTAAGAGTCATGCAGCTGCTATTGGATTTAAATCAGAAGAGTCCCAAAGTCTAGCATCAAGTTCATTTTAATCTAGTCAGCCTGAATGTGCCCACACTATTGCATCATCCTGCCAAGCAAGGTTGTTGAAAGGACTAAGTGAGATGATTTCTGAAAAGCACTCAGCAGCGCCAGGCACATAACAGGCAGATAATAACTGGCAGTGTCCTCAAGCTGCAGTTTCTAAAATATCGTGGTCATGAAAATGTGTAAGCAGAAATCATGGTTACTTTATTAGTTAGAAAATTGGGGCAAGAATTTAGATGCAATATTTTCTTTGGCTTATTTATTTCTAGGAGACAATCAAATCTTGTGATCTCCGTAGTATCTAGATGGTACTAGGCAAATAAAGAGTACTGTATACTGTTACTTTATATGGGGTGATGCTACATTTTATGCTAGCATTTCTGACTGTTTAGCTGTTTGGGCCATGCCATTTTAACTTGATTATTTTGACATTCTGTTTGGATGTGGGGTTTTTTGACTTTTACATTTTTTGCTTCTAAAACTGTGAAGGAATATGTTAGAAAAGTCTTCAGTCTGTGCTTATATTAGAGCCCAGGAGACAAGAATGAGATGGAATTCAACTATGAAATGAAAGTAAGAGTGTTCTAGTTCACAACCTATTGATGTAACTGGTATGACCAGTCTGAAATAAGGTTAAATTTGTTATTCAGAAGCTCACATTGATCGCTTGAGCCCCTACCTGCCCAGCTTACTAGGACTCACAGCTTTACTCAACACGGCTCTCTTCTCCCCGGAATGTCCAAGGACCTTCAAAGTTAGTCCCCAAAGACCAAAGGCAAGCAGGAGAAGCTCCTTAATTCACTGGCAGTGTTTATGTGCGTGGGAGGTGGAAAGGGGAGAGAAGTTAGGGCAGACTTTCGGGGCGTGGGGGGAATTCCTTTCCGTCTGCAATTGCATCTGTGACATAGGTTTTTGATTGAAAGCTGGACAACACAGTTTAATGTGTCTTCATCCACCTTGTGTGGCAATTACCTATTTGCTGGTTTGGCCCCAGAGAACCTACCCAGGAAGTGATTCATCTTTAACATCCAAAGCCTAGAGCATGGTGTCCAGAGTTTTAACACTCATTTAGTGAGCAGTCTGATGTATGCGCTAGGATGGCTGGACCAAGAGGAACCTCCAGCCGTGCTTTGTGCTAGCATGAGCTGCCTCTCCAGAAGGACCTAAGTGGGTCCTTACCCAGATGTGTTCTTTCTCGCAAGGTGAGTTTTCCTTTATGGGTTCTTAGTAGCCCCATAAAGCAGCAAACTTCCTCTAGGATGACCTCTAACCCAGAGGTTCCAGACCCCCAAGGAAGGGAATGGCTCCACTACTTTGCTCAGAAGAGACTGTGAATCCTTCGCAGCTGGCCCACCACCTCCCCCAGAGAGCATTTCAGAGCACAGAAGACATTGGCAGATAAGGTCTTTGTCAGGTTAGAGCCTGTTAAACTTTCTCTCCTACCTGTCTAAGCACCTTTCCTTACATTTCTAAGAGAAACACTCAAGTGAGTCTCCCTAGCACAAAGATCCCCTGTTTGATTTCCAAATTAAAAGAAAAGCAGGGGACTTCCCTGGTGGCGCTAGTGGTTGAGAGTCCGCCTGCCGTTGCAGGGGACACGGGTTCGTGCCCCAGTCCGGGAAGATCCCACCCACATGCCGCGGAGCGGCTGGGCCCGTGAGCCATGGCCGCTGAGCCTGCGCGTCCGGAGCCTGTGCTCCGCAACGGGAGAGGCCACAACAGTGAGAGGCCCGTGTACCGCAAAAAAAAAAAAAAAGTAAGAAGAAAAGCAGGTCCTCACTTGCAAATTTAAGTTTCACTTGCTAAAGTTTTACCTAACAAGGTGCTCGATACATTCGGAAAATATTGAACGTTTTCACATTTTTATGAATGAGTATTAGTATCTAAATTAAATTTAAATAGGCACATCAAAATGTGCCTTGAATGAAAAGCAACCACTTCAAATGCCCAAGACATTTTGGGGTAGGAAGTTTTGCTGTACTATCCAAGGAAAGTATTAAGCAAGTCATTTAAGGACTTAGCTAGAGGATTATAAATTTGGCAACTACTGAGAGAAAATAGAAGAATATATGTGATCTAGTCCAGTGGGTGAAGGAATGCCTCTCCCTGAGGAACTGGTCTTTTACTAAAAAGATAAAGGCAGTAAGTGGGCTTAAAAGATGAACAGAGCATTCCACAGGGGGGCAGCAAATACCAAGGCGCTAGGTACTAAACATCCAAGGACTTGGAGCAGAGCCAGAGGAAGGTACGCCAGAGGCTGAGATAGAAACCAGAAGCCAGACTATTCATGGTTTTGAAGAACACTTTAGTAAGTTGCCCTTTATTTTAAGAATAACAGGAAATCATTGAAAGATAGGAAAGTTTAAAATATTATTTTAGCTACAGTGTGCAGAATGGTTTGGGGAAAAGTGAGAGTGGGTGAAAACCGACCAGTTAGAAGACTTTTGAATTGCAAGGACTATAAGAGCATAAATATCAAGTTAAAAATAAGAAAGGAATATCATCTCTAGCTTGGCAAAATAGTCATAGTCTTACTAAAGAAATAACACACATAGGCACTTGGGGAATGATGTAATTCAAAACACTGATACCGAATACATATCAACGCAAGAGTGGTTTTTTATACAGTGCAAAAATTTTAATATTTTGTTCGGTTTACATGGATTAAAATTTTAAATGCAGGAGATATCTGATATTTATTATACTGTCATTTATTACTACTACCCCAGACTCAGATCTGAAGTGTTTTAAAAACGTTTGTGAAAAAATATGTTCATGTTTGTTTTAGTGCCAATATTCAATCATAGTCTAAAACTGGGGTCTCATGCATCTAAGTGTGTTTCTATACCTTTCATAATAATATACACCCTTTGTTATTCAGAAACATCATTCCCAGCCACCACAGGTCAAAATTTATAGTGTAACACACTAGCTCACTAAGTAATGTTTTTATTAAAATATTGTAAACAATTTTCAGATTTGCATGTTCTCATGTTTGTTTGTTTTGCTTTAATATATACAGGCAGCTAGTCTCAGAGTTCTCCCAGTCTCTGAAATGACGTATATGGTATGGTTTTCATCTTTGTGTTGGTTAACATACCTGGGCATGTCAAAATCATATATTAAGTGAATTAATTCAAGCAGATGACAATTCCATAGATATTTTACACAATTATACTTACATCACCGAGTAAATTGGCCCATCAAAATGTGTCTTGAATAAAAAACAACCATTTCAACTGCCAAAGACATTTTGGGATAGCAAGTTTTGCTCCAATGTACAAGGAAAGTATCAAACAAGTCATTTAAAACTTAAACTAGAGAACAAGTCATTTAAAACTTAAACTAGAGAATTAACTAGAGAAGTAATTGTACAACAATTTTAAATAGAACAAACTACATTATTTTCAATTACTATATTGCTTTATGATGATCCTAGTACCTAGGGAAAATGCGGTCATTTAATTCTAAAATGTTATATATTGGGCTTCCCTGGTGGCGCAGTGGTTGGGAGTCCGCCTGCCGATGCAGGGGACATGGGTTCATGCCCCAGTCCGGGAAGATCCCACATGCTGCAGAGCGGCTGGGCCCGTGAGCCATGGCCGCTGAGCCTGCGCGTCCAGAGCCTGTGCTCCGCGACGGGAGAGGCCACAGCAGTGAGAGGCCCGCGTACTGCAAAAAAAAAAATAAATAAATAAAATGTTATATATTCAAAATGTATTTAGGTCATATTAAGGCTCAGAAATAGATGTACAGTATTAGTATTTTAAAGATATATAATTAAATCTATTAGACAACCAAATTTGCAAATATAAAGTATTATAATTGAATACAAGTAATATTTTATAGATATGAAGGGCACTACAATAAGATATTTCATTATTTAAATATTATTTAGTTCTAGATTTTCACTAGGTGGCAGACTTAGTGCAGTTTCTCAGTTTAATATAAATGGTGTAGGTTCAATTATATAGAACAGAAATGGCACATCACATGAATTTTGTTGTCCTATCTAATTTCAACTCTAGAAGTCACTTAAATACAATGACTAGATCACTCAATCATTTTATTACTGACTCTTACTAAGACCTCAAATACATCTGGCTACATATATATATATATATATATATATTTGTTTGATGTAATGTGTTAGAAAAGGATTATAAACAAAAGAATTCAAGCGGTCACAAATTTGTCTAAAGTTAGAAAAATAATATATGTGAAAGATAAAAGCCATATTTCTCAAAGAAAATAAAAATTTCTAAAAGTTGAGATACATTTTTCATTTGTTTACTCTTTGTTTCCTCAGAAATTCCTTCTCTGGCCATATATCTCAGTACCTTCCAGGATGTTCCTCACAAGCTATCCATTCACTAGCACCTTAAAGCTATTTAATTTGTGAACCACAGATTTCAGTCATCCACATTTATCATCCTTAGAAAAATATGTACATCCTTATAATTTATGAATTTTTTGCAGTTTCCTCTATTAGATCATAAGAGTCTAATCTAAAGGCAGGAATTTCACGTTCCACTTCTTTTTTATCTCCTGGAGACCAGAGCTCTCCAAGAGCAAACACTTGATATTTATTTGCTAAATTAGATACTAAATATTGTCCTCAGTAAATTGAAACAACAATAATGAAGTTATGATCTAACAACTCCTATTTCTGGATAAATACAGAAGTAGAGATTACAAAAGTTTAAAATAGAGTTGACTTGTAATATCTGAAACTCCGACATGTTGCTAGATATTCTTAATAACTTACTATTTTATTTGGGTCATTTGAGTTTCCTTTCCTACCTACCTATTTATTAAAATAGGGAGGGGGTCAGGTTCGTGTTCTAGACCCTGACTGTTTGTGTGTGACCCAGGCTCTGCTACCTACTAGAATGTTACCTTGAACGTTTTATTTGGTTTTTCTGGGCCTCAGTTTCTTCAACTGTAAACTAATAATTGTAAGTAAATCATAGAGTAGTTTTTGGAATTTGAAGAAATAGTAAGTGACTCTCTCGATTTCCTAAACAAGTTGGAAACTATCGAGACCCAAAGAAGTCAGGCAGTTGGGGATCCCATGCTAGGCAGAACTGTGTAGCGTTGGTGCCTGGCAGTAGTGGAGAACCCTGATCAGGACCCCTGCTAGACAACCACTGGGCCTGCCCTGTAGGACTGGGCTCACTTCATGGCCTGGCTTAGACCAGCACACACCCAAAGATACTGAAAAGGCAGAGTCAGGAGTGAGCCATATGTCCCCAACTCCTCCCAGGGAACAGGGGATGCAGATGGAAGCCCAAAACAAGGAGGTCCTTAACCTGCTGTTCTGAAGATTACATGAATCAATATATGGAAAGCTCTAAGAATAATGCTCTGTAAATTTTAGATATTATCGGGTTTTGGACCTTTCTTTAACCTTCCAAAAGATTAAAAAAAAAAAAAAAAGTGAAAAGACAAAGAGAAAAACCTCAGGTCAGTTAACTTTCCTTTTTAGAAACTCAGATCATGAATATGGCATTTATTCTCTAAATGAGACTACATGCTTTATCTTCATTTGTCCATGTTGCTACTCTTATTTATTCATCTTAGTTTCTGTTGTGACAGCTGACTGACACACCATATCATGGTAAATATCTTTAGAGACATTGTTCTTTTAAGATATTTCTTAAGTGAATACTTTTGAAACTTCAAGATGGTATGAGATTTGTCATTTCTTAGGCTTACCAGATGGAGTTGCACCAGCCCAAAAGTAGATTGATATTTTTTTCTATCAGGCCACTCTTCTAATTTTTCAAAAGTTTCTGAGAAAATGAACTTTTAATCAAATGTGCTACCATTGGGGACTTTTGAGCAAGAATAGAGCTTCTAAAAGAAAGTCCTGAGGAATACAGATTATATGGTGTTTCTCCATAAACTAGTGAAATCACACACCTCCTTCACCAAGATTTAATCCACTAAACCAAAAATACACAAATCGGAACTGCGAAACGTGTTTATTGTAACAAAGAATTATCAATTAGAGGAATATAATGTGTACTACTAGGACACTAGGAGGGAAACTTTGCCTTTCTGGCTGCTGTGCTTCAGTAGGAGGGCTGAGGTGTGGATGAAACCAACCAGAGTTTAATGCAAAATGCAATGTAATAAGCAGTATTACAAATAAACCAAATACCAGGAGCCACTGTGGATTCTGACTTTAAGCAATGGTACAGCTTCATCTCAATGAGATTTGATAAGAACTTTAAATAATTGTTGAGATTCCAAATATAGAGGTAGAGGAGGAAAGTAAGGAGGGAGGAAACTACATTTCAAGCAGAAATAGCAACAGGAGAAAAAAGAAAAAAGTTAAGAAAATAGTAATACCGCCACAACTAAGGAACAGGACCTGTTATGTATCAGACATTGTGCTAAGTCTTTCACAAACTGTATCTCTAAGTTTCATACCACCTCTCCTGTACAGAATCTGAGGTTTAGTGTTTCCTTAATCAACTCAAGGTGACAGAACTATTGTAAACCGTGATGAACTGCACAAATAAAATTACACTTTGCGGTACGTGGGCCTCCCATTGTTGTGGCCTCTCCCGTTGCGGAGCACAGGCTCCGAATGCGCAGGCTCAGCGGCCATGGCTCACGGGCCCAGCCGCTCCGCGGCATGTGGGATCTTCCCGGACCGGGGCACGAACCGGTGTCTCCTGCATCGGCAGGCGGACTCTCAACCACTGCGCCACCAGGAAAGCCCAATAAAATTACACTTTTAACATTAAAAGTCAACAAAAGGAATTATGTTCTGATTGTTCTTTTGCTTATATTATTTCAATCCAACTTATTACAAGTTACCTGTTGTACTTAAAGTACAATAATATTTGCTCTCAAAATGGAGATGAGGCTGTGTGGCTATATTTGTTCCTCCGAAGAGTGGATCTCATGAAACACCTGATGATACCGTAGTTTGCAAAGGCTTTGATTAGGTAAGTCTCGATACCGGTCCAGCAATGTAACCAAGAGGGCACATGTAGTGTTCACAGATAACTCTGAAATATAGCATTTTTAAGCATTTTTTAGGTCTTAACTGATAGGGTGACTAAACCCCCTGGAAATTGACCTGAGGGCCCCTCAGGGAAGGCCCAGCAAGCCTGCAGGCAGACCCTCACTCCCTGGGAGGAGGGAGAGGGTCTAGCAAACCATCCATCAGCTTTAAGGAGTTAGAGCCGAGGAAAGGGGTAATCACATCCATCATTCTGGAGTTCAGAGTCAGGACTCCCAGCTTCCTCTCTAAGACACCAAGCCAAGCGCTCAGGCAGATGGAGTAACAGTGCCCTCACTCCTGGACCCCGCAGATAATGCGAGATCAGCTGGAGATGCTGATTTTTTTCTGAGCCACAAGTCAGATGTTTCTGGCCAGCATATTTCAGTCAGTTCTAGTGCCTGAGTTCAAGGCATGGGTTCAGCTACTGGTAGGAATTTGAAGTGGCCATAACTGGGTTTGAAGACATATTGTATGGAGAGCAAAGCTGATTATCACATGATGTGGCTGCCCCAGAGAATCCCAAAATATTTGAGCCAGGACAGCTACCAGTGATCATGGACATCAGCTAGAGATCAGATCATCAAGCACAGCGACAATAAAAAGGTGTTTGCTGTGGTTTTATTTTACCCAGTTTTTCTGGGGGGCGGAGAAGTCATGCGTGTGCATGGGTATGTGTGCGCTTGCACACGTGCGTGTTTTTGAGGGAGAGTAGGTAAATGGAAAGAACGCTAATGCAAAACTCTGGGCAAGTGGGAAGTCTCAGGATCCTTCTGGAACAACGCCATCAGTTGAGCCATGGCCTCAATTCATTACAATGAGCTGTTATTTCAGTTAAAATAGTTGCTCTTCTCAGAAGTTCATTGTAGCAGGATTTGGCATTTAGAAGCACATACTGTGAGGACAGGGAACCATAGAAGATCAAAGAACTCAATTATGAGCAATAAGCTCATCATAGGAAATTTTTGCCAATCCGGATATTCATCTTACAAATTTCTATTTCAATATCATCCATGAGGTATAATTTCTTCAATCAGCTTTATGAATTTGTGGCGAGAAAATGCCTAATAAAAGCCAAATTACTGAATTTATTTTTCTTATGGTGCTAAAATGTTGGTTAAAATATTCTTTGGGAAAGAGGGTTTCATTTTTCTTGCACTGCACAGAACAGTTGATGTGGCATGGCCTGCTCTTATAATTGCGTGTAGTTTTATGCCTACAGCTAGGTATCACTCACTCATAAATATGTTGTTATAAAAAATACCATATTGGATTGTTAGCGTAATGCAAATGTTTCTTTGAAATGCAGGTTGTTTTCCAGTCTCAGTATTATCACAGAGCTCACCCACCCAGCCAACATGAGATTCATGCAATTCAGAGCCAAAGACTGTTACTCCCTTGCTCTTTCAAAGCTGGAAAAGGTAAGAATTCACATCATGAAGTAAGTTGCATTTAACCTTTTGGTTTGAAAGACTAACTCTAAAATTTCTACATGTAGAAAGAAATGCCATGAAACAGTAAAAATAAAAATGCTGTTTTGAATTCCTATATGGGGGCTAAAATCTTAATTTATAATTTTTTAAAAGTATGGATTGATGGATATGAACCATTTATATCACAAGTGAACATGATGGAGGTATCTCGTTCCATCATCGTTAGTCATAAATTGAAAGCATGTTATATGAAAGAATTAAACTCAACAGGAATATATATACTCACTTATAATGTCCATTATTGATAATATCACGAGTGCTATGTCAAGACATCTATATTTATATAGGAATTTGCAGTTTTCATAAATCCTTAAAGTCCTAGAAAACTTGTAGGCTTTATTGAAAGTCAGTTCCCAAAGGAGATAACATGAGACACAAGCTCACAATCTGAGACAAAGCCAAGTTTATTGCTTACGTAAGGGAGGCTGTCACCTCAAAAGAGCTTTTTTTTTTTTTTTTTTTTTTTGGTTTATAAATATTTATTAAAATTAAAAGTTGTTTGCTCTTCTATCCCATGAGCATCCATCCACCTGCCTGTTAAGATGCATGACTGCTGTCATAAATGCCCTTGGAATCTTCAGGATAACAGAACATCTGCCTTTGCTTAAAACTCCTTGTTCCTTGTCTTCCTAGCCAACACCTCTCTTCACAACTTTATATAAAAGGTCTCCAAAATTTGTACCCCAAGTGAGCCATCCATGAATAAAAACGTATACCTGGGATCCAAAAGAAGTTGGCCTGGACATGTCAAAGAGTCAAGTCCACCTAAGAAATAAGAGTGGTTTTATAATAGCCAAAGATGAATTTTCTCCCCACAAGCCTAAAAAATACCTGCAATAAGGTGGAGCTAATTAAGACTCAGGAGAGCTTTGTCAATGTCTTGGAGTGGGGAAAGGAAGGTCAAAGTTTATCAAGAATTGAGAATTGTATTTAATGAGGCTCTTCAAGTGGGGACTTATTAGGATTGGGAAGAGATGAGAATAATGCTAAGGAAGACAGTGGCGTTATTGCAAAGTCATGTTATGGGCACAGAAAGGTGTGGTTTTCTTCTCAGTATCCAGGCTGAGTGTGGGGGTAAATGGATTTTGCATTCCAGGTGTACTTGATACTAGTGTACTGGGAGAATTCGTTGTAAGAGAAAAAAATAAGATCCAATCTTATACGTGTGAAAATGTGTTAAATCTATGCCATCTTTATTGTTTGTAATAAAATTTACAAAATAGAGATAAGGATGGCTTACATATTTTTATTTTGGTTAGTTTTTTTCTTTCACTTCATTTTATTTTGATCACCTGTTACGTCGGGCACTGTCCTGATTCCTGGGTGACGTACTGTTGAGTGAGGTCACTTCGGTACTCTTGTCTGTTGATTACCATCTTCAACGCTGGTGACATACATTGTGTTGGTAGAGCCTTGCCACTGCCCCTTTATAGGCATAGTTACCTTGTTGCTAGGCACTGCTTCCAGATGAGGAAACAGAGTTTAAGACAGATTAAATAACTTGTGCCCAACACACAGTGAGGCCAAATACACTGAAAGGTCAGAGTTTGGAGCAGAAAAAGGTTTATTGAAGGGCCAAGCAAGGAGAACGGGGCAACAAGTGCTCTAAAGACCTGAACTCTCTGATGGTTTTTGGGGAAGACATTTTATAGGCAAAATTTGGGGAGGGGGCTGCAGGGTGTGCTATCCTCCTCTGATTGGTTGGAGGTGGTATTCCAGGAATCTCAATCATCAACCTTCTCGTTCCAACCAGTCTGGGTCCACGAGCTTATGCTCTGCCTGAAGTTACCATCCTCCACCAGGGTGGGAGCCTTAGTTCCCACAGAGCTCAGAGATATGTATGTAAATGTTTCGTACATCCCCCAAGGAGGAACCACGACCAGGCCCCATTGCTGTACTATTCTTTTCTTTTCTTTCCTTGCCTTTTTTCTTTTATTTTTCTTTCTTTATTGAAGTATACTTGATATACAATACAGTGATTCACAATTTTTAAAGGTTATACAAACTAGTGAATATAACAAAAAATGAAGCAGGCTCACAGATATAGGGAACAAGCTAGTGGTTGCTAGTGGGGAGAGGGAGGGAGGGAGGGGCTATATAGGGGTAGGGGATTAAGAGAAACTATAGGTATAAAATAAGCTATAAAGATATATGGATAACAGGGGGAAAATAGCCAGTATTTTATAGTAGCTATAAATGGAGCACAATTGCTTCTTTCTGCATTCCCTCACTCCCCTAATTAGTAAGTGAATCTGCCCTTTGGAACTCAGGGTAGGTCTAGGAGACTGAAAAACAAAAGGCAGTATCCTGCTCGGTTTCACTGAGTGAGTGCAGTAAGAGAAACTTACAGCCATTCATGTTTAGAAAGCATCCCTTATGTCAAACTGCTTTAACAGCATGGAAAGGGTGGGAATCACAGCTAGCTGAATGGCTCAGAATCCAAAGGCAAACCCACGGATGGGAATCCAGTGGAACCCATGCTGGCCTGGTGTGGTACAGTCTCCTCCATGACAAGTGAGGGAGGCTCACCCCATGATGAAAAAGACAGGCTCTACTACTTTGTCAGATTGGAACCTGGATAAATCTATGACACATTTGTAACCTTGGGATTTGTCTCTGGAAAATAGTGGTAATAGCCAAATGATAGGGTCATTGCCAAGATCACACCACACAATCTAGTCACAATATTTAGCCCAGTTTGGGCGTATAATCAGTACTCAAATAAATAGCCCTAAACTCATAATTATAAATTACTATTGTCGACATCATCACTAATAAATATTCTGTTGTGTGTATTCAGTTTTATTCCAGATCAGTTGATGTAGTAAGGTCACAATTGTGGAAGAGATTTTCATATTGGTAAATGTGTGTGTCTATATTATTGTATATCTACTGCATGAGGGAAAAAGAAGAACAAAATGAGATTTTGATCTCTTCTAGGGAATTAATTAAAAATAAAATCTTCATCCAACCTAGAAGTCCTCTTCAGAAATGTAGAAAAGTTTTGTTTGAATAAGCATTAAACCAGACTGTGATATGCATCTCAGCAATCCACTAAAGACATTGCAAAGACAGAAAGACATCTTATCCTTTTATATAGCCAGGCAGATACAGTCATTTACATACATGTTAACTGTCTTGATCCAAAGGAAAAATAAAATGTCTTCTAACTTTGCAGCAAGCAAAAAGTTACAACTTGGAGCCAGGCACCTAGGCTAAGCTCCCAAAGAGAGAGACAGGATACATTACATTCACATTTCAAAAAGATAGTTCCAAGGCCCCCACCCACCCCCCACACACACACCCCACACACCCCGCAAGAAAGGCATTCCCGGAATACAAAGCTAGCTAGAAGTTATTCAGACTTTGTATCCATCTCAAAGAGACATGGAAAGGATTTACAATTCCAAGTTATTTTTAAGGAAACTCTCTAGGAAAAAGAAGTGGGAGAGGGGAGTTTTCTTTCTTTTTTGACATCAGGGAAATTCATTATTTTTAGATTTATATTTACCCTTCCATCTTCTAGATATTTCCCAAGAAGAATACAAAAAATCAATACATTACCTAATTATTAGGAACAGAGGAGTTAGGGGACGTGGAATTGAAACCAATGGTTTGAATGCTATAAAACCATGGAAAATCCTTTTTGAATTCACTTATTATCATTTTTATCCATTGAAATAGGATCGTCACATAGAAATGTTTTAGACTGTTGTGCTATTGTGGGTTGAATTATGTCCCTCCCCCCACCAAAAAAGAGGTGTTGGTGTCCTAACCTCCACTGCCTCAGAAGGTGACATTATTTGAAAATAGGGTTTTTACAGAGATAAGCAAGTTAAAGAAGGCCATTGGGGTGGACCCTAATCCAAAATGACTGGCATCCTTGTAAAAAGGGTAAAGTTGGACACAGAGACAGACACATTTAAAGGGAAGACAGCCATCCACAAGCCAAGGAGAGAGGCCTGGAAGAGACCCTTCACTTACAGTCCTCAGAAGGAACCAAAAAGTGCCAACACCTTGATTTCAGACTTTGAGCATCCAGAACTGAGAGGCAATAAATTTCTGTTGTTTAAGCCACTCACTTTATGATTCTTCCTTATTGCAGCCCTGGCAATCTCACACACACGCCATCAGTGATAATGGTAACTGTTCATTTCTAATCAGTGCTTCTTATCACTTATACATATACAGCTAGTTTACTGTTTAAAGTCATTATCTTCCTATATTTGTATTCTAAGAACAAGGAGGTATTTTTAGTATTAGGAAACTGATCTTTGTTCCAATATTCAAATACATGCCCAATAATATTTTCTAGAGTTCTTGTTGGCTGAGGAAGTGGTGGATTTTTATTCTTCTGAACGCAATTATGAATATCGTTTTATTCTACCTATAATTAGATGCACCTGCACCTTCACGGATGGGGCCTTCACCTTTAGAAACACAATCAAGGTTTTGAATTTAAAACAGACACCAGCTTGGCTGCTTAAGACACTTTTTTTTGTCATGAAGTGGTTGTCATTCAAATTTAAGAAGTGATAGGATTTGCAAGAATGAGTATGGAAGGTTAGCTTTCATTCAGCCTGGTTGCTGATGTGTTCTTGGTAGACCTTGCATTCTCATAGATATGTCGTTGCCATTGGTAATAGAAGGAATACTCTTCAAGGTTTCTCTGGAAGCGACAACTCACTGAAGAATATCCACAATAATAACTTCCTAATGGACCAGACCATCATGCTTTAGTTTGTATTTTTTTCATCTGATCATTCTTTCATCGTTGCTGAGTTGTTTTATTTTCTATTACATTATCTTTCTTGTCTTGGATATTGGCATTACCTTACTGCTACTGTTTACTCAAAAGTACAGTTGTCCCTCGGTATCCATGGGGGATTGGTTTCAGGACTCCTCCCTTCTCACCCCCGCCCCCAGCAGGGACCAAAATCTGAGGATACTCAAGCCCCTTATATAAAATGGTGGTGTAGTATCTGCATATCACTTACTCACATCCTCCTGTGTACTTTCGATCATCTCTAGATTACTTATAATACCTAATACAATGTAAGTTCTATGTAAATAGTTGCCAGTAGGTGGCAAATTCAGGTTTTGCTTTTAGGAACTTTCAGGAATGTTTTTTCTCCAGTATTTTCAGTCTGTGTGTGGTTGGTGGAATTGGCAGCTGTGGAACCTGCAGATACAGAGGACCAACTATACTTCCCATGTTCAGTCATTGGTCATTGGGTCATTGACACTCCTCCTAAAAATCTGATGGGCAGCAGAAACACAGTATGAGAGCTAAGCAGAGATGGGAAATGTGACGGGTAACAAGGAACCTGAAGAGAGGAAAACAACGATAGAAAAAAAAGAGAAATTTTTGTCTCATCTCCCTCTAAAGACTTATTTCATTTCTCTTATTTTGATGCATTTGATAAAGATGAATTTTATTCTTGCTTATGGTGCAATTTGCTTCAAGACTGCTTTTTAAAAATTGCTTTTGAACCTTCTCCTGTGATGATCATAATTACACTTTAGCAATCATATGGTAATTACACATTGATGTAAGAAGCAAGGTAATGAAAAAGTGAGATGAATAATATGGTATAATAAAAAATAATAATTGGTCTCTGTCTGTAGTTCCTGACACAGCACTTCAAAAACTCTTGGAATTTCCTAAGTGATAGGAGTGTCTTCTGTTATTCATACCTTTCAACCATGCCTGATTTTATGGTAACAAGGCAACTCATGGAGGGGCCTTGAAGATTGAAACTTTCAGTACCTCCTCACCTCCCTGCTTCCAGGGAGGGGAAAGGGACTGGAGATTGGGTTTAATCATGTGGTTAATGAGTTAATTAATCATGCCTACATCATGAAACTTTGATAAAACTCTGAAGAATGAGGCTTGAGAGCTTCCTGATTGGTGAACATATTGATGTACCAGGAGGGTGGTGCCCTCAGACTCCATGGAGACAGAAGCTCCTGTGCTCAGGACCCTCCCAGACATGCCCTGTGTGCCTTTTCATCTGTCGTTCATTTTCATTCTTTATATTAAGATGATAATCATTAAGTATAGCACTTTCACACATTCTGTGAGCATTCTGGAAAATTATTGAAACTGAGGTTGTTATGGGAAGCCCCAGATTTGTAGCTGGATGGAGAAGTGCTGTTGGTTTGGAGACACCAAGGACTTGGAGATGGTGGCTGAAATGAGAGCAGTCTTGGGGGACTGAGCCCCATAACCTGTGGGGTCTGAGCCAACTCTGAGTAGTGAGCATCAGAACTGAATTGTAGGACACCCTGTTGGTGTTAGAGAATGAGTGTCAGAATATCAACAGTCATGTCTATAAATCATATATTGCTATGTAGTCAATGGTAGAGCAAAATAATACACATTGGAGATATATTCTGGGAGAAATAGGCAAGAATATCATTTACTTTTTAATATTCACCATCTTAAAGTCAGAAGGCAAAATTTTACATATTCTCAATTTAAATTCAAGCCACTAAATATTCTCTGAGCACCTACTATGAGCCATATGCCTTCCTCAATGCTAGAAGTTATGAATTTGAATAAAACACATAGAATTTGTAATTTGACGGGAGACAGATATATCGGAACAAACAAAAACACATTGCCGTATTCTTTTTTTTTTCTGTCCAAACAACTTGGACTACTTTTTATTCATAATCTAAGTGCTATAATGGCTTAGGCAGGGTTTGGTGTTATCTTCTGGATTCATTAGGAAAATTTCTTATCCAATTTTTAAGAAAATATTTACCTTCCCCCTTATTGGTCCAGGAAGAATTTGAGAATGCTAATTAGTTTCTATTGCTTTTAAATGTAGTAAAGCACTGCCTGATCTACTCTAGAGGAGTGATGATATGTAATTTATATATGGATAACTATTTTAATGTACAAATGTATCTATTAAGAATGTGCATAGTGAAGTCCAGTGGTTAGCACTCGGCGCTTTCACTGCTGGGGACTGGGTTCAATACCTGGTCCAGGAAGTAAGATCCTGCAAGCTGCACAGCACAGACAAAAAGAAAAAAGAAAAAAAAGAGTGTGCATAGTATTATGATTTCACACAATAGTTTCAAGTTGTCACAGGCTGAATGTTTATGCGCCCCCCACCAAAATTCACATGTTTAATCCATCAACATCCTTTCTTTATTTCTGAACCCACATGTCTTTCAGAAGCTTCCACTTTTCCAAATTTCTCAATTCTCAGGAGCATCAGGGCCTTCACGGGAGAACAGGGTGCAGGAAGCCATTTGTGTGTATTGTTTGTAAAGCACATATTTCTAACTTATAAGTGGTGTGGTTGAAGTCCAGTTTTGCCCATCACTCCTAGTGTATGGCTATTGTCTCAGTATAATTACTAGGATCTCCTGTCAAGATGTGCTGATTTGGATGATTAACTACATAATCACCCTATTTATAAGGCAAAAACCACTTGTATTTTAGTGTAGGAGGATAATAACTTTGCTTAGAAGACCCTGCATTCCTCTCTAAGATAAGGAAGAGGGTCCCACACACCCCAAACTCCTTCAGCATGAACTTGCCTTGGGTTGACTCAAGGGTTTTTTTGGGACGTGGGTCTGAGTTAGACTTGAGTCCTCATAAACAAGATGGACTCCCTCAGTGTCCATCAAATGCACCCCCTCTAAGCTGCCACTTAGACTGGAACAGATGTGCGTGTGTGTGTGTGTGTGTGTGTGTGTGTGTGTGTGTGTGTACGTGCGTGTGTGCATGGGTGTAGTGGGAACCTACTCTTTCTAGTAAGAAGAAAAGTGGACATGCAGAGAGAAATGCTCTTTATTACTAGAATCGCCTCCTCTTTCTGTTTGCAATATAAAGAGAGGAGAAATGAAAGGAAGAGAAAGAGAGATTGATTTAAAGCCACCGATGGCCCAGGGTCCTCTCTCTGCTCAGTTCCCAAGCACACACTTCAGTGAGAGGCTCTGATAGGAAACCTGTTCTGGAAGAGCCAGTGCATCTCAGAGCTGCTGTGCAGAGCCCCTGTGATGGGGTATCTTCTGTAGAGATGAGTCTCTTTCTGGGGAAGGCTCTGTAAACAGGATACATAAAACCCTAGCAACTCATAGAAGGCTTTGGTATTTTAATATAAGGATTTCTGTATTTGCATTCAAAAGGCCACTCCCTGGGCAAGCAGTTTTGTGAGAGGAAAGGCAGAGTTAGTTTGCCCAGGACCTGAGAATTTGGAATAGGATTTGAGGGTTGTTGGTGAACTAGGGTAGGGACAGGGAGAAAGAGGGAGGAAAAAAGGGAAAAAAAAGAAGACGTCATGTCAAACAGTGTAAAGAAGGTCAAGTAGGATGAATGGTGAGAAAAGCCAATTGCTGAGAAAATACAGATAGAAACCATTAATTTATGCCAATAAAATTCTTGACTTTTTTTCACCTCCCACACCGTTCTGCTAAGTCCAACAATTTTATCATCTATTCCAAATGGTACTGGATGGACACAGTTTAAAAAAAAAAACAGTTTCTGCCAGAAACAAATTCCTTCTTCCAACAAAAACATATGTTCATGACAACAAACCAAATGAAAGAAATAGGTAAGACCAAGGGTACTAAAGTGTCTGGAATCTTTTAATATTGATTTGGATTTCTCAGATTTCTTTTAGGTATTTTTAGATAAGTGGTTGTTAGGAAAACACAAAATCATCATCGAAACTTCAGTTGAATCTAGAATTCTACTAAGGAAGCAAATATGATATGTCTGAAAAAAAGGTATTATATATTTATACTAGAAGCAATCATAGAAATATTTACTATTGTATTTTATAAAACACAATAGCCAAAAGAAATACTAAAGTCAGAGAAATTTATATAACACAAACATTGCAGTTTTTCCATCTTCAAACCTAAAAAACCAAAGTGAGAAGAAGGGGTATTGAGTAAACCTCAAAGGGTTTCCTTCCTCCCTCTTAATATAAATGTTTTAAACTTTATGCAACAAATTTTCGCTAGATGTAGGCAACTGCTATAAGTGGAAAGGATTTATTCATTTGTTCAATAAAATTTCATTGACTGTGTGCCAGGCATTGTGTTAGGCATTGTCCTGAGACTCACTGAGCTACCTCAGACCAACAGTTAACTAATAAAAAAATAAACAAGGAATTATAGATTTCAGAAGAGCTCTGGAAGTCATAACAGGGTTATATTCAAAAGTAACTTGGGAACACCTACTTTAAATAAGGTGATAAAGTAAGGTCTCTTTGGGGAGGTGATAGTTGAGCTATAATGATAACACCAGACCAGCCCAGTCAAAACTTGGAAGTGTCAGTACAGGAAGAAAGCAAGCAATATCAAGTCCACAAGGTGATGCATCATTTGATGTGTTTGAAGAAATATTAGTAATAGAAGACAGTAAATGCTTACTATACATAATACTTTTAGATGTTTTATCTTGCTTATTTATTAGAATGACAATGCAATGTCATCACCAATATGAACCCCATTTCACAGGTGATGAAACAGAGCAAGAAGGAGCTTAAGTAACTTGTACAAGATCATCCAACCAGAAGTGGCAATACTTGACTGGTCACCTTGTGTGTCTGTAGAATCCAAGCTCCAAACCACTGTGTGTTATACTGTCTGTTGGATCCATATTTTTAGCAATTGGACTTTTCTACTAACCTTGACACTCAAGTCCAAATTAACTTATAGTCTTCTCTTCTTCCACCTTTCCTTTTTTTTTTTCTTGCGGTATGCGGGCCTCTCACCGCTGTGGCCTCTCCCGTTGCGGAGCACAGGCTCCGGACGCGCAGGCCCAGCGGCCATGGCTCACGGGCCCAGCTGCTCCGCCGCACGTGGGATCCTCCCGGACCGGGGCACGAACCCGTGTCCCCTGCATCGGCAGGCGGACTCTCAACCACTGCGCCACCAGGGAAGCCCTCACCTTTCCTTTTTTTACAGAAGGGCACACTTATCCACCCAGTTATCCAGAAAGTGGGGTATCATCCTCATCTTCTCTCTACTACCCAATGCAGTCAAAAATCCCCTCAAATGTGTCTGATGTCTAAATATATTTGAAGAAGATCTGTTTCTGTAAACCTTCATTTCTCACTAGAATTGCTGCCTTAACACCCTCGTTTAACTTGCTTGGTCTCCCCGTGCCACCTCCCCATTTCCAGCCCATTTTCCATATTGTCATCAGAATGACCATTCTAGAAATGTGGCCATATCACTCCTCCTCTTAAAAAATATGTAAGTTTTTTCTCATTGCACTTAACATACAATTCAAAATTGTTAACATGATTTCAAAATGGGTTCATTGTATGTCCTGTTTTTCCTGGAACTGTCCCAATTTTCACCCTTGTTTTTCAGTGTAATTCTTTTTTTTTTTTTTTTTTTTTGTGGTTTGTGGGCCTCTCACTGTTGTGGCCTCTCCCATTGTGGAGCACAGGCTCCGGACGAGCAGGCTCAGCGGCCATGGCTCACGGGCCCAGCCGCTCCACGGCATGTGGGATCCTCCCAGACCGGGGCACGAACCCGTATCCCCTGCATCGGCAGGCGGACTCCCAACCACTGCGCCACCAGGGAAGCCCTCAGTGTAATTCTTGATAACATCCTTTTTCCTCTCAAGTGTCCTGGAACTTTAACATCTAATTTCTGGCTTCTGTTCCAGTCTCACTTCTGATGTCTCCATCCAGCCCGTACACTCACACTCAATGCTGTATTCAAACAGAATTGCTTATAGTTCCTCAAGTCTTTTAAGCTTTATTCCTATCCAGCTTCTAGCATATGCTGAACCTTTTGTTTATAACTTTCTGCTTAACACCTGCCCTACCCAAATTTACTGGCTAATTTCTACTCATATTTGCATCTCCACTTAGACATCACTTCTAATTCAGTCTCTCGACTTTTCCACCAGAAGGCTATGGTAGACGCCCTTCCTACGTGCTACCCAAGCATCTACCCCTGTTTTGTTGCATATTTTCACCCCGGTGTCTTCCCTATTTGTTATTGGTATCACTCACAGTTTGTGAATTCTTGTAGGCAAAGAAAGTATCCATATTTGTTTACTAGTGCCTGGTCCATATTCAATGCATAATAATTCTATATTAACAGAATTTATGAGTTCTATACAGGAATTCTGTATGCCTAGCACTAAGGATAATGCCCTATGTAGAGTAGACTTGTCAACACGTATTTGTTATTTGTTAACTGACTAATTTAGTAAATAAATGAATGAGTTAGTGTTTGATTGGAACCTTTAATAATGAATGATTTATAAAATGATACTTATCAATAGGATTCAGATGTGTGGAAAAAGGAAGAGAGTACCTTTCCTTCAGTGTAAGCCCTGAAGGTAAAAGAATATTTCTGTATTTGGAAAATACAGTGTATGAACTGGAAAATATAACTGAGCCAAAATTTTTTTTAATTAAATGTGCTACGTAATGTAATTTAACTGAAGCATCTATGTAAATGTAGGTATATAATAAAAGAGAACATTTGAAATATTGGTTAAACCTTTATTAAAATTAGAGAACAACCCACTGGATTTAGGAAATGTATCTTCTCCATCAGTAAATCATTGAGCAGAGATAATGTGAGTGAAAGAAACCGCTATATGCCAAAGATCACCCTGCCTCTGATCCACTGAGCTTACCATAGACTCAAGTTTTTGTCAGCAAATTCTTAGGACAAGCTCTTTTCATGAAGATATGTTGCTTTTTCACAGAAATCTTGCCTTTGAGTTCTCCAGGCATGTATTCCGCAAGAAAGTCTGAATCTTAAACTGATTTTAGATTTATGAACAAAAATTTACATTATTGCAGTTGTTTGTATATGAATTGGCAGCATTGTGTTGGATGACTGGGTGTTACAAAAGACTAGAGGTTGGCAAATTAATAGTCGGTTTAAGCCCCAGCAAGTACTGTAGCAGTAGGATGCAAAGAGGGAATAATTCTAAGATAATTCTAAGGATAAATGCTAGAGTTTGGAAATTTAACGGATGGGCTGGGAAATTTAATGGAAATTTAATGGATGGACTCTGGGATGCAGAGATGGTGGTCAGAGATTCTCTGACTGACTAGTCAGTACCTTTGATTAACTAGTTAGGCGATTATTCAGCACGATGAGAAATTCATTTCAGTAAAACATGAGATTATGTTTACAGAAAGATATTCATGATCAAAGTTCATATGATATTGTATAGACATGCTTTGTAGTGAACTATAGTAGCAGTAATTTCTGTACATGATCAAGGGTTTATTGCAGCATTTCTTTTCCTGTTCTCTTTTTTTTTTTTTTAAGGGTAGTATTAACAAATGACAGGAGTAGAAAAGTCAACATACAGATTTTAGAAGGAGAACTTACAGGACACAGATTTGTGATGCTTTGGATGCAACACTTTTGGATGTGATTCTAAAAGCTTTTATTGAGCGTTGTCAAATTTGTAAGCTTCATAGGGATGGACATCATATTTATAAATGCCCTTCTATAAGTGCTACCATAGATGTGAAATTCTTGACCTTAATATCGTCTTTGAAAATGTTAAATTGAGAATTCTGTTAACTTAGGTTTTAAGAATTGGCGTATTGTATTACTGCAAGAGATTTGATTTTCAGCACAGTGCAACGTTCTTTCAAATGCATATGTCTTTTTTTCTAATTCCATTTTGTTTTAAAGCACAGTTTAAATGTAGTTTTCTCATTTAGTAAAAGTTGTCTAATTGAAAAAAAAAAAAACTATTCAGGCTGATAGCTGTAACTGAACTTTGGGAAAGATGTGAACGCTAATGTATGGCTTTAGAAATCCTAAGATGAGATATTTAAAGCCAAAAACTAGACGGTTACACACTGAGAGAGCAGAGTAGAGGCCGGAGTTGGAATCATGTTCTAATCACTAAATTATGGCTTTTCTCAGTCTTCCTCCGACTTGATTTTTGAACAGTATTTGAGACCACATCTTCCTCTACAGCTGGAACGTGCTCAGTGTGTCCGGCTCCTCGGATCTCCGTCTGTGCAGCCACTGCGCACTCCCTGCTTCCCACCCACCCCAGCCCCACGTATGATCACCTTGGGAACACTCTCCTGTGCCCCTCCATCGCCACCACCTGGCCACCACGACTCTCTGAGTCTAACCATGAACAAATTAATTCCCTATCTAGTTCTACTGCAGCTAAGTCTGCATCAAAGAAAAAAGAAAAAAAAGAGCAAAACCTGATTTGAAAATTTTAAGGGATGAGAAAACATGCAAAAGCATAAAATCGTGCTTTGCCATGTGTCCCATGCCCCTTGTTAGCTAGAGGAGTGAACAATGAACAGAGATGATGGTCCTTGGCTTAGAAGATCCCAGTCAGGTAACAGAGATCGGTCGCCAAGTTCTGGGGAAAAAGACCCTGAATGAGCTATGTGCAGAGCCCAGCAGTCTTGCTCTTTCCCACCTGACCTCGTGACAGATGCTGGACTTCAGATTCTTAGGCTCTCGGCCCTTTATTTTGGCTACTTGCTTTAACGTGGCCTGAAGATCTGTGGTTTTGGCAGTACACCTTAAGAACCAGATGTGGCCCCCAATTCACAGGAAAGCCTGCCTATCCTTGCAAGAAGACAGCTCATTCCAGGCATCTCCTAGCCACCGAGGCGGTTCAAATGAAGCATTTTTGTTTTTGTTTTTGTTTTTGTTTTTGTTTTTGCGGCACGTGGGCCTCTCCCGTTGCAGAGCACAGGCTCCAGACGCGCAGGCTCAGCGGCCACGGCTCACGGGCCCAGCCGCTCCACGGCATGTGGGATCTTCCCGGACCGGGGCACGAACCCGTTTCCCCTGCGTTGGCAGGCGGACTCTCAACCACTGCGCCACCGGGGAAGCCCAAATGAAGCATTTTTGACACCAAGGCTAATAAATCAGAGACTGCGTCGTGATGTAATGGACACGGACACCAAGGGGGCACCACTTGCGTATCCCTCCTTCTGTCTACATTTCAAGTGAGGATGTCCTTAAAGTCTGGATGGGCCTAGATGTGGTGGAATAACTCCTGTTTCTCCCTGAAAGGTTTGATTCTGAGCACCAGCCTCATCCGTCTGTCCAGGGGAAGCCCAGGGGTCAAGTCTCTCTAGTACCATCATGACAGCAAGCAGCAGCAGTGGCCCCCGTCCTCTCCAAGACCCCTTCCTTCAGCAATGCTCCCTCCCCTCCATTCTTAAAAAGGGGGACCCAGAGACGTCCCCTCCCTTGAGATCTCCCAAATTTGCTACATTAGAAACAGGGGCTTCCTCCCATTGCCTCTGAGAGCGAGGGGTGATTTTTTTATTGGCTTGGCTGTGTCTTGTATTTCTTGTTGAATGGAAGTTGGCAGCAAAAGAAACAAGCATTTTTGAGGTTACCACTTAAGTACAAGGTTAAGTTTCATTCTTAAGAAATTCCTTCCAATCTTACACAAACATCTGGTCTTAGGCCTTCATTTATTAGCAGGCACTAATAGCAACAGAATTTTTCAAAAGAAACCCTCATACACCATAATACACATGCAAACACACACACTTTTTTTTGTCACTTACAGAAGCTTAGCTGCAGATTGGTATGGCTGACACAACTTTAAATGCAGATGGGTAAATTAAAACTCGAATGACAGAAAGCTAGAAACCACTGGTTGTGATCGCTCCTACTTGCCTATGTTTTTTGTCCTCACATATGAGAATATTCAAAAGCGGATATTCTAGATGTTAGGATACATTATGTGACTTTACGTTTTTTTATATTTGATGAAATAATGTTATTATGTGTGTTCCTTTTATTAATGTCACTTCAAATCCTGTTCAGAAATAGGTACTAAGAGTAAATAAATGTTTAATGTATGAAAGGATTAAGCTTTCTTTACTATTGGGTATTTTAACCAGGAAAACTTGGTTATGAAAAGTAAAGGGACATTAAAAATACAATTAAAAGTGAAGTCATGACACATTCATAGCTAAGAACCACGTGATAAAAATGGCTTTCTTCATATATGTTAGGAAAATTTAAGTAAGTAGAAAAGCATAAAATAGAGAATGCTCACAAATTTTTCTTTTTCAAATTTCTGAACAGAAAGAAAGAGAGCGAGGTTCTAATTTGGCCTTTATGTTCCGACTGCCTTTTGCTGCCGGGAGGGTGTTCAGTATCAGCATGTTGGACACGCTTCTTTACCAGGTATATGCAGTGTTTCTTGTTTCTCTCTAAAATGTTTATTTTCTAGTTTCTTTAGATTCTATCAAACGCATAATACAACTAGAGTTTCCCATGGAGCTGTTAACTTAAAATTGGCTCTGGAAGTAATCCAATATTTTACTTCATGTATTTAATGACATAAATGTGCCTGTGAAACACACTGTAAGAAAAAATTATTTTTCAGAATAACCTATGAAATGATATTAGGCATTCTATGACACCAGTGTCCTACAATGTTTAATGGGACATTTTAATACATTTGCATATTCCTCTAAGCACATTACTAGACAATAAATAAAAGCTGAGAAAGAATTACTAGGTTAAAAAAAGATAGCTTTCTTTCTAATGCATATATTTTTAGTAAGATACCAAATGATGTCAATAAACTGATAAACCAAAGGACATTTTAAACACCTGCTAATTATTGCCTTCTTCAGAAAAATGTAAGGAAGATTTTACAACCACTAAGAATCATTCGGTTTGTTTCTGAATGCCGGAGTTTTACATTGTCATTTTATCTTTCTTAACTTTAGCTAAGAAGTTCATAGAGGTTTTATTTTACACAAATATATTTTAATCTTTTTTTTAACTCTGTCAGAAACTGAACGAAAGCAATATTTCATATTCTCTGATTCAAGTCATCAGATACTTTTTAAATATATCCGTTAAGAGAAAAAAGATATTCATAGGGCTTTGAGTTATTTGATAACTTTAATCTCAAATTAAGCATTCAAGCCTTGTGTTGTGTTTTTTGATCATGTATTTTATGTACCCTCTTCCTCCATGCTTGGCTGAATAAACTAATCCAAAGAGAGTTAAAGCTTTTCTACTGGCCTCTGGGCTAATTATGCCTATGACTATGTCTCTGGCCGTGTTTCAAACCATCTGCTTATGCCAGATGAGTGCAGGAACAACACAGTAAAGAGCCATAAACACTCCTGTTCTCCCGAAAGTTTCCAGACACATTATCTGGGTACTCCAGAAGCCAGGCTTCTACCCCAGACCCCCATTGCCAGGCACACGTAATTCTGATCTCTCAAAGAGTGGGTTCAAGGGAGGGATTGTTTGAAGAGCAGTGTTGCCTCTGAGGGGATTTGTATCCATAGCAGTCAAATGGTTGCTGTCATTATGCACCAGTGGTTTTCAGATATTTTATCTACAGTACCTTAGGTTTAAATGAAATCTCATGAGAAAGTCTTTGACATATAAGCTAAGTAGAAGGAAAACCATTCTGTAGAATTGGAGAGCAGTAGTTATTACTTACCTTTCATTTTTGTTTCACTTTTTTTGTTACACATAGAAATACAGAAAATTGTGTTTTTTCCAAAGCTAGCAGCTGCAGAAAGAATGAACTAGAACAATAATTTTTGAAGTAGTAATTGCCCATTTACCTTCTGATGTCAAATGAGATATTTTAATGGTACGTTTTTCAGACAGGTAAAGAGTATTTATTTACAGGTTAAAACGAGATTAGAAATTTAAAATATTTTATTCTCTAAAATTATATAACATGCATTCTTGTATTCTTAAAATATACAATCTAATTGTTTTGGTTAATGATTTAAACCCATCTTCTTAAAGATAAATGCTTATATATTCAAGAACTATTATTGACGACTACAATTATATAGTGATTTACTATTAATGTAATTCTATTCTAGACCTCATTTTATTTGCTTCCCCAAGGAAAACTGTAGTATAAGCAGTATTATCAATCATAATATATGGATGAGACAAGGGCTCAGGAAGGTCAACTATCCAGTGTTTAGTGGGAATACTCATCTTCAAGCCATGCATACCTCATTAGATTAATCCCGACCCTTTTCCTGCGGTAAATGACTCTGCATTTGTATAATGCTTGAGTTTGTTTGCTTGTTCGGTTGGTTTTTATTATATCCCACTTGAAACACAGATCGCTTTCATATTTTTAATCATTTTTATTAATTCTCATCTGTGTAGATCAGGAAAGCCAATTATTAAAAAAGTTATTACCTAAAATAAAATTAAATAGATATTAAAAAATTCTTCTATGATCGCATCACATAAGACTTAATGCATGGATTTTGTGATATTAAATGGGGCTATCCACATTTTTGGTTCACATCTAACTCTAGTCTATGCCCTGATGAAGTTACAGGACAGATGACCTCTGGACAAAGAATGTGTTGATGAAGAATACAGTAAACTTTAGCTATATTACCACATCTGGCTCTAAAATAATTTAAAATAGTCATTTGCCAAATCTTCAGTTTAATTTCTCTACCATGAGTGCTTTCTGTTTTTCATTGTGGAAATAATAGTTTTAAGTGCCCAAGAATTTGTTTAAAATTTTTCTTTAGCACACACTGAGTTACAAATGAAATTGAATGATGCTAATAGGGGTGCATGTCACAGCTCCTCTTGGTGGCCCCAATATATTCATGTCTTAATTACTAGGAGGTTAATATACCTTGAAAACCAAAGGTCCATTTAAATAAATGGCCTGAAAAAAATGGAATGGATGTGTTTCCTCACGTCCTTTTTTAGATGGGTTTATTTTTTTGAAACTAGCTCTTGGTAAAAGAAATTAGCAATCAACAAAGTAGTCTAGATGATTTCTTTAAAAGGTGTTATAGGGCTTCCCTGATGGCACAGTGGTTGAGAGTCCGCCTGCCGCTGCAGGGGACACGGGTTCGTACCCCGGTACGGGGGGATCACACATGCCGCGGAGCGGCTGGGCACGTGAGCCGTGGCCGCTGAGCCTGCGCGTCCGGAGCCTGTGCTCTACAATAGGAGAGGCCACAGCCGTGGGAGGCCTGCATACCTAAAAAAAAAAAAAAAAAAAAGGTGTTATAACTTTTAAAGTCTTTGCTATACAAAATAACTAGATGATTTATTGTTATTATATTTTTATTGAAGTATAGTTGATTTACAGTGTTGGGCTAATGTCTGCTGTATAGCAAAGTGACTCAGTTATAAACATATATACATTCTTTTTTCTAATATTCTTTTCCATTATGGTTTATCCCAGGAGATTGGGTATAGTTCCCTGTGCTATACAGTAGGACCTTGTTGTTTATTCATTTTAAATGTAATAGTTTGCATCTACTAGCCCATCCCTTCCCCTTGGCAACCACAAGTCTGTTCTCTATGTCTAAGAGTCTGTTTCTGTTTTGTAGATAGGTTCATTTATGCCATATTTTAGATTCCACATATAAGCAATGTCATATGGTATTTGTCTTTCTCTCTCTGACTTACTTCACTTAGTATGATAATTTCTATATGAATGGTTAAAGAAGATGTGGTACATATATACAATGGAATACTACTCAGCCATGAAAAAGTACAAAATAATGCCATTTGCAACAACAAGGATGCAAAATACCTAGATGATTATTTAAATATTTCACTTGTTAACACCTGACGATCAAACTCAAGGCAGTAATTTCATACGATTTATGAAGTAATTGTTACATATCATGGTGAAATTTGCTTGTATGGGTTGAAAGTCTTTCTTTTCACTCAGACCAAAAAATAAACTGAAGAAACTAGAAGCATTTTTCAGTTAATATTCTAACTATTGAGTAGTGTTCTAACAACATGTCAAAATATATGTTAGCAAACAAAATAGTCTCATGATGGTATTTAATACTAACCTATTAATTCACTAATATTTAGATTTACTTAAATATTATACAGAAATGTATTCTACTAGCATAAAGTTTAATCCTAACAAAAAACCAAATACCGGTTGAAATATTTCATTGTAAATTTTAGTCATTTTAGATTTTTTAAAACATTCTCTATTATATTTCAGCTTATAGTTTTTTGTTATTAAAAATCTAAAAATGTTTTCATCACGTCCAATAACATCCATGAAATTTAAGCATATCCGGATATTCTAGAAAATAATCATTTTCCATATTTCTTTAAGGACAGCTTAACTGTACATGTGTACTGAGGACACTGGCAAGATAGATTTTTATTTCCTTTTTTATGGGGGCTTAATGATGTGTTACAAGAAATAACCTTTAAGATGTGATAAGATGTTCATGCTCTAAGCTATTCTATGTATTTCCTACACACAATAAATACATATTTTGTTTATATTGCAGTCATTTGTGAAGGACTACATGATTTCTATCACCAGACTTCTGTTGGGATTGGACACTACACCAGGATCAGGGTTTCTTTGCTCTGTAAGTTACTAATCTCTGGTGTAGATTATTCTGACAGGCAATTCTGAAAGCCATCTATAATGTTCTTTGGCTAACTCTTCTATGTCATTTATTTATTTTTTTCTAATATGTACTCAAAGAATAGCACCCTAGTTTTTTTTTAATTCCTTAAACAATGTTTAGGGAAAACATTTAATTAATTAAACATTTAATTTAAATTAATAATCTCAAAGATAGCCATTCTGTACAAAATTCAGAACAAAAATAATCCTGAAGGTAGCCGTTCTGTACAAAATTCTAGCAGGTATTTGAGACTGACAGTTTCTGACATAGGATGCTACACTGCCAAGGTAAACAGCGATCATGACATTTAACCTCTCTGTTTTATAAATAAGTATACTATGCCTAAGTGTATTTAATGAAGTGTCTTGCTAACAAATTCAAATTCATGATTAGCAAAGAGAGACCAGCACTTATGCCTCCGGTCTGTGAGTCCTGTGCTCCATACTTTTGCACATCTTCCTCAGTATGGGTACTAGTAGAACTTTGGATGGACAATTCGTTTTTGTGCTGGAGTGTCCTTTGCGCTTCAAGATTTGTAACATCAGCAGACCCTGTCCACTAAGGTTATTGCAACATTCAAACAAGTCTTTACAGGTTTTCCAACAATTCCCAATCAATTACCAGTGATATTGCCCATGTATATGGGACTAATACAGTGCCATGCTGCCACAAATGGAGCAGTTGGTTTCTTAAGTTTGGGTGAACCCAGGGATAAGGCTGAGATGGAATGTAATAAAAAACTTTAATACATGTATAAGCGCTTATGAATGTCACTTTGAGATTTCAAAATATCAATAAAATCTACCTTTAAAGAGTGAAAAATTACCATTGGGTTATTTCTTAAAAATTTGATATGTAAATAACTCATATGATTGTAGATGAAAATCACCGAGGATGACTTATGGATCAGGACTTATGCCAGACTGTATCAGAAGTTATGTTCTTCTACTGGAGATGTTCCCATTGGAATCTACAGGACTGAATCTCAAAAACTTACTACATCTGAGGTTTGGAAATATCAAAATACTCCTGTCTTAATGTTTAATCTTATTGAATACTGCCATTCCTAACCCTAGAAACTTATTTCTGAAATATGTCATTAAATTATGTAAAGTACATCAGGAATTTCATAAAATAATGTTGGCTAAAGGACTGTTTTAGAGTTTGTGGACTTTGGGCTCTGAATATCTTTTGTAGGTTTTCAGGAAGTAAGTTAATTCTAAGTAACCTTTGGATACATAAGAAAAGTTCTCAGGAAAAGCAAACTAGTTTTCTAATCTTCAACTCCACATATTAGCATTTGGAAAGAGGGAAAACAAAGATGAGTTAGGAAGCATGAAACACATTTTTCAAACTCTAGGTTGAGGACTACTTTGAAGCTAAGAAAAAACTCTAGGATCAGTGCCAGACCCTCCCAGAGGAAAGCTCAGTAATTATAAAAGCAAACTAGAGCCTATGAAAATGGAACAGAATTTCTGATGCCTGCGTATGACCAAAAACATATTCACATTTTAATTTGGTCACACTATGTGGTTCCAACTTACGGTTTATATTCTTGAAAGATTTTTTCTTCTTCAGATACCTCAAAGTTATTCAAAATTTTGGTTAACCGTTTCTTTCTTTGGTCTTATGCAAAATAGAACCTCAACTATGAGGATCAGATTAATTACATGCATTTTAATAGTCATGTAATCATTACACCAGCTTGTGATTAAAATCAGTGAATCCATGTGTGGAAAAGAAGAGCTTTATAAGAAGCATAAGAGTAATGGAGTAGATTTTTATTTTCTTGATATAATTTATAGTTTGACATTTAAGTAAGTGATATTGAGGCCAGAAGAAAATAGTTCAGTTTTTCTGAGATGCTCTTTAGTGGTTTCACTGCAGCTTCAGAGGTGCTAAAAGAAGCTTTATTGCCAACTCTGCTACTGAATCTGAGTTTGTCATTGGCTGTGGTCCCCGTGGTTCACACCACAAAGAGCAAGACAAAATCAGAGAAAATCAGGAATGATTGATGGGAGAAACATACCAGAAAGTTAAATGTGTAAGACAGCTTAGCCAGATATGCCTAAAATTTAAACAACACTGCATGCAAAAAATTATTATCTGATGAAAGGTTAAGAGAAAAAAAGTGCTTTCACACCTAAGCAATTAACCATTTCTTATTTGAACTTGATAAGAACAAAGAAGATTTTCACACAGCAGAATACTATCCTGTTTTTATCTTATAATATGTACTTTGTGAATTTGAACATGGTAAATTCTGCCCTTGGTCAAGTTCATATCCATGTTCAGTCATTTTGTATTATTAAGGGATGTTGTTGTATGCTGTTTACAGTACAGATAGGGAAAG
>NW_006799086.1:458467-483959 GCF_000442215.2 Lipotes vexillifer | reverse complement strand
AAAGAGTAATTGAGTATTTGTACTGTCATCAAGGAGTATTTAACGTTACATTTTGGTCATTTGTTCCTATCACAAACCAGCAAAATGTTTATAAACCCCCAACCCTTTAGCTTATATTAAAAGCACACATCCTTGGAAAAATAAAAGGATAGTGGGTTAAATGAGGATAATACCTGTTGTCTTCCTATACTAAATTCAGTTCATCTTCTGGAACACATATTTTTATTTAGATTTTATATTCTGCCTATTATAGAAAAAAAGGCAATTTAAATAATTAAAGATAAAAATAGGACCTTCAAGCACTTTTACAGCAAAATATATTAATAGGGGCAGAGAAATTAATGCTACTTTACATTAAAATGAAGTGACTGCTACAGTTGAAAAGGAGTTCTACGTTTATTTTCCTGGCAAATAAGGCAAAAATAGAACTGTTGAATTTTATAATAATTGTAGTTTGATACACAAAAGGATGTAAGTTCATCTAGAGAAAGATTTGTTTTTCCTGATCACTGTTAAAAGAATGAGTATATTATGTGCTTCCTTATTTAAGACATTGAACATTTAGAGATATTTAAGAGATAGATAACATGATGAACATTATCTATCTTTAATTATAGTTTTGCAAGATGCAAAAGTACCAATAAGGTGAATATCCCTTAAGTCGATGTTCTTTTTTTTTTTTTTTTTTTTTAAAGAAGGGAACATAATTCAGCATTAACTCAGTAAAGACATTGGGTTTTGTGCAAAGGGGAAAACATTATCTTCTTCCTGATTATATAAAAACACAGAATAAGAGCTTAGTGGATCTAATGAAATGAAAGAGTGGCTCATACATTCCACCATCTCTCTCAAATTTCAAACGGTTCAAGAATACTCAAGTGTTAGAATTCAAATAATTTATCATTGTCCAAAATGCCAATTTTTCTGTTACTTTCATTAAAGAAGGACACCGGGGCTTCCCTGGTGGCACAGTGGTTGGGAGTCCGCCTGCCAATGCAGGGGACATGGGTTCAAGCCCTGGTCCGGGAAGTTCACACATGCCGCGGAGCAACTAAGCCCGTGCGCCACAACTACTGAAGCCCGCGTGCCACAACCACTGAAGCCCGTGTGCCGAGAGCCCGTGCTCTGCAACACGAGAAGCCACCGCAATGAGAAGCCCGCGCACTGCAGCGAAGAGTAGCCCCCGCTCGCCGCAACTAGAAAAAGCCTGCGTGCAGTGGCGAAGACCCAACGCAGCCAAAAATAAATAAATAAAAAAAAAAGAAAACAAATAAGAAAAAAAAGAGGACACCAGATTTCAGGAGGTAGAAACTTCATTCAATAATTGGGGGCTTCCCTGGTGGCGCAGCAGTTGAGAGTCCGCCTGCCGATGCAGGGGACTCAGGTTTGTGTCCCGGTCCGGGAAGATCCCACGTGCCGCGGAGCGGCTGGGCCCATGAGCCATGGCCGCTGAGCCTGCGCGTCCGGAGCCTGTGCTCCACAATGGGAGAGGCCACAACAGTGAGAGGCCCGCGTTCTGCAAAAAAAAAAAAAAAAAAAAAACCTCGAGCTGCCCATCCTCTGCATTTATTCACTCACTCATTGGGCCAATTGTTAAGAATCTGCAGACAAATAATTTCAAGGAGCCTATATTCATATATTTATTATGCATTTTTTATATTTGTAACAATAGTGAGAATGCTAGATAATGGGTTAGACTTGAGTTACATTACACCAAAGAATATAATTGAAAATTTCACTTCTACCTTTTGAGGAATGAAAATATTATTCCTAAGAAAAAGATAGCATGATTTTTATAACCCCTAAATATTTAGGGTTTATATGTTGACTGGGCAGATCAATTTTTATCCTCTATAGCCTATGTGATAACTAAATCTATTTCTATAAAGTTACTTAAATGTATACATAGAGGTGAAAAAAGTCTTATTATAAGATCTAAAGTTTTAAAAATAGTACAGCTATTAATACCAATAGTGATTATTGAATATCAATGATTATGTCAATATCCTCTCATGAATATAGTATTTTCATAAGCTCTTATTAATTGTTTTATTTTCTATTAGCACCGCATTAACTTTCTATCAAATCTTAGAAAGACAATTTTAGAAAAAAAATCTAGCAAGAACAACTTTCTAGCAAATTTTTAAAATATTAGCTTATTATTTATCTAATTGTATTCAAAAGTGCTATGATAAATAATCAAACACATAATTAGATGATGTGTTCTGTGGTATCTGTCATATATTGTCCTGTTACTGATTGGTTTGTGTATGTATTGTTTAGACATTGTTTAAACTGTATTTTGTGTGTTTTTTTTCCCCTTGCTTTGTGTCAGTGTCGAGAAATAGCATCACAAGTAAGTATTTTGTTTGTCTCCCTTTCCTCAAATTGTCTAATGTATTAATTCAGTTATTAAATGAAAAGAATATTAAAGATTGAATTCAATATTTCAGATTTTAAAAGAAAACAAGGTGAAATGCTTTTAAATGCTCTATTTTCAAGTTAGTGTACTTATATTGCCCTAATATTCCAAATCTTACCTGTTTGTCTTCAAATTATGTTTATATATTAATCCAATCACATATTTTACTGTGTGGTGTCATTACCAGCTAGTCACTTACTGGCTGTAGATTGTCCTCAAGGGAGGTGCCACCTTCAATGCAATCAGCTGGTACTGAAAGGGAATGGGGGTCTTGATATAAAACATACCTTTAGTTTGCTTCTTATGTAGGCTGGACCCCCTAGAAATGGTTATGGGAACAATAGGACCTGTGATGGATTCCTCTAGGACACTTTTTAATGCTGAATTTATTCTTCAATAACTTTAATTTATTGTCATGAAGAAGCCATCACTTTAATGTTTGATAATATTAACCTGTGATAATCATTGATTTACTACAATAAAAAAATTCTTAATAATACATTATGTATGTTTACATACACTTCTTATATTCCTGAACGCTTGATGTTATCTTCATGTGATTTGCATTTTTTAATTTTATTTTCCATTTTCTTCATCTAAATCATGATAAATAATTGTCATTATGGCCTTAGTACTTAACACAAACTCCCAAGCATTAAATAGAATTAAAGAAACTATTATAAATATAAACATTTTCAACTTTAAAAATTGCATTTTGAATGTCAAAGCAGTGGTACCATTCAGCCCACTGGGAGAACACAGTCACAAGTGTAAAAGTTGTGTGCCAAAATTACCAACCAAAGGTACAAGTCTATTTATGAGCTTGTTGAATTTTGGAGAGAAGTTCTATATTATCATAATACCCAACATTTTGACAGAGTGACTGTTGTTTTCTCTACATCATAGATTTGAGTCCATGTAATAAATTCAAATTCTGTTTATTAAATTATTTTGAACATCCTAAATTATTTAAGGTTTAATAATCTCTAGCTTTATTATATTTTTAAATATTCTAATTTTGTTTTCCCATATATGTATTTCTTTGGAATTTACTAAATATTTACTAAGGAGGCTTCACTTTGGGCTGTAAGAAAAATGTTTTAGTTGCTTTCCGACCTTTTTCACATGATGGTACATAGAAAATAGGAACGTTTGTTTAGCATGAAGCTGCTCAGGGCTTCCAGCTACCACCACAGGTGGTGCAAATTAAAGTTCTAGTTCAATGCAGAACACAGCTCTGGCACATGCAAGGTTTGGGGAGCTCGTCTTAGGGTTCTTATAGTTGCTTTATTAGAATATGTTTTGTAATTCTTTGAGCTCAAATGAGATCAAACACATATTTCTAAAATTTTAAATTTGTACCAGCATTTGACTTGACCTGATTCACAAATAAAATTTAATTTTATTTATAATGAACTGGCAGACATTATTTTAGGAAGTATTTTAGGAACATGCCACAAGCCAAGTTGCTTCACTTTGCCTCTACTAAAGGCTTTCTAGGGCGTGAGTCCAGATCTGCTCCACAGTGGTAGAAACACTAGTTATTGGTCACACCATGTCCCACTCATAACTTTTTTCCTCTGATTGGTTTCTTTCTCATAGTTACTATTCGAGGTCTCAAAATCCTCCAGTCAATTCCCTATATAAATAAAGTGTCTTCCCTTTAATTTGCTGGGAAGTTTGAGTCTTCCAATATAAGTATCCTTCTCACAATCCTTTTTATGAAGAAAAAGCTCTAATTGTACTTTAGATATTAAAATATGCTTATCCTTGTAATTCCAGTTTTTTCTCATACAATTTCCATCCTTTCCACCTCTAGTTTTGTTTTGGTTTGGTTTTTTCTCTCTCCCTTCAAATATGTTCAGGTTTCCCCAAATCTCAAGAAACTTTTCTCCTTTTTTTTTTTTTTCTTATTTTACTCTTGCTGTTAAACTCTCAGAAGACTTCATATATGCTGTCCATTCTATTCCTTATCTCCCAGTTTTTCCCCCACTACTTTATCAATACTGTTCTTCAATTATTAAAAATCTCTTTTAGCCAAAATCATTGGCCTTTTAAATTAGTTGTAATTTGTTTAAGCACTGTAGAATTTTTAACAGGGTTCATTATCTCTTACATCTTAAAATTCTCTTATCCTTAGTTTTCATATCATGAATTACTCCTATTTTCCCTGTTTGCACTGGTTTATTTCTTTTTCCCCTTTTTTGCTGTTCAGTTTCTGCCTATAACAGCTCATTTTAGATGCTGCTACTGTAATCTTCCATCTGAAGGTTCATCTAATCTCCTGTCTTGGGATTGGCTCTAGAACGCAGGACCCCAAGGAGAGGCAGCGATCACCTTCACCTCCTACCCTAGGATGGGGCTTCATCTTTAGATTCCAGAAAGTACTCCATTATCTACCTAAGGGTGGGCTAAAGTTCACTGCAGGTCATCTCTCCCAGAGCATTAATCTCGATCCCTGAACAATGCTAAGCGCTTTCTTGTTTTATTTAATCTGCCCAGCAGGCTAATATGGTGGATGATATTATTCCCACTTGTAAATGACCAGGGACTTAGACACATTAACTTGATAAAATAAAAACTTAGGAAGTAGCAGACCTGGTTTTGAACTTTATCACTTTCTGACATCAGAGCCTGTTTTTTTTTTTTTTTTTTTTTTTTTGCGGTACGCGGGCCTCTCACCGTTGCGGCCTCTCCTGCTGGGGAGCACAGGCCCCGGACGCACAGGCTCAGCGGCCATGGCTCATGGGTCCAGCCGCTCCGCAGCACGTGGGATCCTCCCGGACCAGGGCACGAACCCGTGCCCCCTGCGTCGGCAGGCGGACTCCCAACCACTGCGCCACCAGGGAAGCCCCAGAGCCTGTTTTTTTAATCACTAAGTTTCGCTGTAGGACCTTCTACCAATTTCTGGCCACCTCTCTCTTTTCCACCATCTGCTTTGAGATCCCAAAGTGCTTTGTTTGGGAATCAACATGGGAATTGCCACCTGAACCAAAACTGGGCATTTGGAAAAGACTTTTCCCCTTTTCAACACATGGCTTTGTAGCACTCAATGTATCTTGTGGTTTCAATGATTACTTCAAGGTTGAGGGATGGCAAGTTTTTGTTCTCTGCCCTCCCTGTTCTAATTCCTAAACATGAATAACAAACTCATTATCTGCCAGATACTTTCTGTCTTATAATATTCCAGAATTACAGATATTTACTGAGCCCCACCAAGGTCCAGATGTTCTCATCTAGGTGCTTGGAATGTGTCAGTAAACATAGCAGAAAGATTTCTCAGAAAGTGGGCATGAACATTTCATGCCTATTCTTGGATTTAATTACTTCTGGGTGGATTTACGATATCCAAATTCTCTTCCCTTCTTGTGTAATATACACAGATTAACAATGCCTAATCGTGGATGTTTGATGCCTGTCATACCAAGTCAATTGCTTGTTGCCGAATTTTAAGTTCCTATATTCTAGCCATTCTTTATTCTCCTCTGTCCCTGTTCCTGGAAAAATTCATTTATTCAATTATTTTGTCTGACCATAAAAGCACTAGACATGGAGCCAGATAATCTATGTTTAAAAGTTGGCTCCTACTTTTACCAGCTGTGTGTGAACTTGGGCTATTCTCAACACATAGCAGAGTGGAGGTTAAGTAGGGAGATTTATTATTATCACTTCTTCAGTTAGAAAAAAGAAATGTGTTAAGTGAATCGTTCATAGTTAATGGCAAACAATTCTGTGCCAAGGTACATAGAGTAACAGATCTCGTCTCATCATTTTTCACTGCTGCTTCATCTTTGAATGGATAACACTGCTTCAGAAGATGTCTGTGTCAATACACTTAAATTTATAAATGAAATAATAGGAAGTATTCCTGTGATTTGGATAAATACCTTGTAATATTATCCAAAGTCGATATATTCACTAACCTCAAGTGCATTCTAATTCATACACACACACACACAGGCACACACACACCATGGGTCTCAGCTCACCTGTAATTTTCTTTCACTTTTCTCTTATAAAAATTTCTCGAATATTTTTAGTCCATTTTATTATTCGTTTTTATAATATTTCCTAGCTCTACTAATTCTTATCTTATTTTCAACGCCAGGAAAGCATTTCTTACTTGCATTATTTACGTACCTTAACTTAAGACTCTCACTGGCACGGGACTTCTCTGGCGGTCCAGAGGTTAAGACTCTGAGTTTGCACTGCAGGGGGTGGTGTGGGTTCCATCCCTGGTTGGGGAGCTAAGATCCTGCATGCTGTGTGGCTTGGGGGAGGGAGAAAGAGAAAAAACAGTCTCACTGGCACACTTACTAGCAAGAAGCTATTTAAATGCATCCAATCTATTTGTTTTATTTTAACTACATAGTCATGGCTTTCTGTGCACTTAATATCTTAAACTGCAGGGCATCATTCTTTCCCTTTACCCTGCCACAGGAAGTAAAGTAAGCCTTTAGTCACAACTTCTTGTTGCGTGAGTGCTGGAGTCTACAAAATCAGAACTGAATAGAAAGTTATAAGGTTGATCTAAGCCATCTAGGTCTTAATAAGGGAGTGATGATTGCTCAGCAACAGTATACTTGGATCAATAATACCATTTTATATAGATTCTTTACATAAGAATATAAATATTCATACCTGCCAAGTCTTATACCATTGAATCTCTTCCTTAGATAAGACATTACATATATCAGAAATTTTCTTTCCACAGTCTCATTTATTCATAACTTATATGCTTTAGGGTGGTGGTTCTCAAATGCTGAAAAAGAGAGGAGGACTCTGTGTGTGTGTGTGCGTCTGTGTGTGTGTGTTTGTAAAATGTTTGGGTATGGTGGAATTGATGCTATACTCATATTGAAATCACTATAATAGTTTTTCATAATTTTATATGCTTAGGTGTTTTCTTCTGTACTGTAAGATTCTGGAGGTGATAGAATGATAGCCCCCTTCACCTACCGTACAGTATGTAGGGTCTACACACACACACATATACATGTGATTGAAACCATTGCTTTAGGCTATGGATTCCTGTAATTCTAGAAAATTCTAGAAAATGATGAGTGAGAATTGTACTGTGAAGATGACAGAGCTGGCAATGAAACTATGATTCTGATCATGTAAACTATCTGAATGCCTTTCTTGCTGTGTTGAACCTGTGTGCTTAATAAGTACTCTTCCATTTATTGAATTTTTGTTTATAAGTCAAATTTGGAGTTTAAAACTATTCAGGTGTATAAGAAAATTCTCTACACACACATATATATGTACAATACATAAAAACCAAAACATATGTACCCCAAAAGGACATTTTTTGTAGAAAGAAAATATGTTGACACATTTGGTTATTTCTAGATATAAAATGAATCATTTGGTTAAAGAAAACTGCTTTTTAGTTTCCTTAATGAACTAAAAGTTAATGAGGATGAAATTAGTCTAGATTTGAGCCAGACTTTGATTCTAACCTACCAGACACATATCAACATGAAATACAACAGTCGATATTAAATAACCATTAGAAGAGTGTAGAGATGCCTTGAGACCTACAAAAAACGTAGTTACAAAATGTACAGTAATGATAATTTTGATGCTGATAATATTATTACTTCACCTTAAAAGTACATTATTTTCAGGAGAAAATAAATGTTATAGCTTCAGAAAAGATAAAAACATTCTACTGTTGCACAGTAAAAGGTCACCTGAGTTCATAGGAAAAACAATGAAAGTAGTGCTGCCACATTGATAGAGCTATATGATATAGAAACATGACATAATTAAGGCAATTTCACTGAACACTTAAAATGTATTTCTGAACACAACTCAAAAAAACATTATGTTAGACATATTAACTATTAAATATTTCAACTTGCTATTTAGAAAATTCACTTCTCAAGATCACCAATAATTTCTATAACATACTTATATGAGTGGAAGATGCCTAACATTTATTAAAAAAAAAAAAAAAAAACAAACTTCCATCATAGGGCAATGCTATGGTCCTAGATAAAGTAATGACCTTTTATAACTTTTCTTCCTCTTCCTCATGTCTCTGTAATGATAGATATTATTTATGACATGCATGTTAGAGCAGCGGTCCCCATCTTTTTGGCACCAGGGACCGGTTTCGTGGAAGACAATTTTTCCACGGACGGGTCGTGGTGGGGAGATGGCTCAGGCGATAATGTGAGCAATGGGGGCGGCAGATGAAGCTTCACAGTACCAGTCCACAGTGCGGGGATTGGGGACCCCTGTGTTAGAGGGAAGAAAAGCTACAGTAGGAACTATTTGACAATATTCATCACCCCTTCCATTCCATGAAGAATACATCTTCCTGGACTCCAAGATAATCCATTTTTCTACCTTCTCTCATATTCTTGATTTCTCACTTCTCTTCTACGTCATACTCTCCACCTCCAGCTGAGGATATTGAGGTATAAAATTTGAAATTAGGGAATTATCACTAAACCACATCTATCTTTTCATTATTGTATCCCACGTGCCTTAGACAGTGCCTTGCACAAGTGTTCAGTGTATGTTTCTTGAAATCAGACACAGATCTCTTCTCAAAATGGAGTCATCCTTTCACATCTACTCAAATTTATATAATTTTCTTTGTACCACATCTGTCATAAATTTTGGCCCTTAATTATCATATTACCCTTAATTTCATGTAAATGTTTATGGATACATGCCTTGTAATTGCTGCTCTGATGGTGTGAGCATGAGACCAAGGAGGACAGTTTCTTGCACTGGAAGCCCGTGAACAACTTAGCTGTTGTGAGTGGTTCAGAGTCTCCAGGAGGTCCTAGAGGAGGCCTCTGAAGTGAAGGAATCTGGGGGTAGAGGCAGAGGAGGGAAAGGTGAAACTGATGCAGTTGTCTGTTGTATTGCAATTTGGAGAGAATTTAGAGTCTTTTCTTGTAATGGACCTCATTCAGTGTAGGTCAATTTGTGAGTAGCAGCATAAATGAGCTTTAAAAAAATTGTAAATGAGAAATACGTTGTCTCCAGAACCCAAAGGCCTAAAAGTATTAGATTTGTCTTAATATTGTCAGTACTTACAGATCAATAATTATTTCTCGACAGTGTCAGAGATAGAGAACCCCTTGACTGAGCAAATAATGTCTAGAAATATTCCTAAGTTGAGGGGGCGTTGTACTTTGTGTGAGACAGTGGCCCATCCCAGTTCGTGAGCTCCTTTGTGAATGTTTCTGTGTCCTGAATGAGGGTGTCAAATGACTCTCCTTGAGTGATAAGTCATCAATGTCATGACATACCTGTATTCCAGAGAAAGTTGGATGCAGTGTTGATCTGGCCTGCGAAGCTTGTGTGTGGTTTCAGGGCTGTTTAGGTGCCCCACGTATAGTTAAGTGGAGTACTGTGTCCCTTCGAAGGTGAAGGGAAACTGGCTGAGTCTGTCAAAACAGGCACTGAACAAATCATATTAGTGAAATTTATGACTGCAAAGTATTTATCAGTTGCCAACTGAATAGATTCAGTAATTTCAAGAATATTGGGCACGGTGCCTTAATATGCGGGAGTGGGGCACTAAGGTTGGGACCGTCTACTGTGGGGCACCATTCATTCTTTCCAGGTTTAAGAACAGGTTTAAGAACAGGTCAGTTTGGCTGTTAAACGGAGAAGCAGTGGTGATTATCATCTGTTCTCTAAATAGTTCTTATAATGGGTTTCAATCCTTGAAAGCTCTGTACAATCCTTGGAGATTTTATTAACTATATTGGGCAGACAGAAGGTTCATAGGGTCCCATTTTGTCCAACGGATTGTAAGCATCAAAGGTTTTTTTTTTCATTTAATTTTAATTTATTACTCATTGGAAGAGTGTTCACGTCTACTAGGGGATGTTTTGGGGCCATGGGTGTTACGACCATGGGAAATTTAGGCAAGGCAATAAATAGCTCTAATGGTTAAGATGAGGCATACCTCTCTCTCCTCTATTTTATATTTGATAACTCCTCTAAGAGTATAGAGATTACCTTAATTTTAGGGCAATCTCCATATTTAGGGTCTTTGTTTAAAAGTAGTGAGATCTTCAGTCATAACTATAATTTGAGCTCCAACTCAAAGAGAAAAGAAGGCCCTAAAGGTTTGCCAATTGGTACATCTCAGGAGATGTTAAAGTTAATTTGGGACCTATGTTGTAGAGGCACAAAGCCAATCAGCTCCCTTTTTATTGTATTTTTCTTGGTCTTAATAAACTCTGTTGGTAAATTAAGAATTTTCTAGTTGGACTAATTGTGGACTTCTGTTGCAGTTGTTTATTTCCTCCAGTTTTGTTGCTGCTGTTGTCTTTGGTTGGTAGACACTCAGGGAGCTCTTTTCTACCCTGTTCATATGTATAAGTCTCCTGCTCCAGAGAATCTGAAGTCAGTATCTTCAGAGTTATGGGCCTCTGTCATTGCTTTGTCAGATTTTAAGGACCTGAGGCTTAACTCAGTTTTGAATTCACCCCCTGGCAGTGCCACAGGGACCTGTGGGTACTTCTCCTTATTGCTATGGGGATCAGCAACTCTATTGTTCCAGAAGCATAGGCGGCAGCAGCAGAAGCATTTTGTAGGGTCCCAATGAGCTGTGTTCAGAATTGTGGATCTCAGCATGGCAACTACTCTTCCTTCACACAAGCAACCACGTAATCCAGCTGTAGGATGCTCAAGGTATCAGCATTTTCCCTGAATGCTCTATGCAATGGGGATTGATGCCTGCTTTAGACACACAAACGCTGGTCACAGGATAAGGATGATTCTCTGAGCTTAATGTCGTTTTCCCTGAACGCTCTATGCAATGGGGATTGATACCTGCTTTAGATACACAAACGCTGGTCACAGGATAAGGATGATTCTCTGAGCTTAATGTCAGTCGTGCTCCTTACTGGAATCTAGGCACACAATTCAATATGAAATACTCAGATAAGTCTGAGACATATGACACAGGACCACTTTAACAAGAGCCCCAATTCCATACTCTTGTCCTTAAATGCCAATTATTGAAACTTCTAACTTAGGTTGGTTAAATCCAAACAGAAGTGTGGGAGGACTGAATAAATGCAACATAAAACTCTGTAGCTGGCAGTCATGGCCTAGATACCCTGTTTCCTGTACCAATTGTTACAACTTTAAGAACCCTTTCTGACTCCCCAGGCTGTAACGTTAAACGCTTAGTGAGCCCAATAAATCCTTCCCGATCCAACTTTATGTTTCTTCCACCATTACCCCATACCCTTAATATCCATTTCCAAACATGCTTCTCAGACTTTGGTCTGTAAAAATTTAAAAACGGAACTAGTTCTTTTGGGGTGTAACTTCCTAAGCATGTGATAAAAAACAAAATGAGTAACATATATGCCAACTAACACCTACATATTTATAAACAGTTTACAAGACTCCTAGTAAAAGAACACAACCAACTAAAATTAGGTCAAAATTATTTCTCAATTTGTTCTTATGAACCAAGATGAATTAGTTAAATTTTAAGGGAAAACATCCACCATGTAGTTAGCAAGTTCATGATAATAGTATTCAAGATCCCAAACAAAGAAGAAAAAAGTAAGATTTTCTGGGCTTAAAGCACTAAGAAAGCCATTAGATAATTGAAACCCTTGTACACTAGTTGTTTCTGAATGACAGTTTTGAAGGCTCAAAGAAAAAAATTAATGACCAATGTGAGAAATAATATCGAGATAATAAATTAGCCAAGTTTCAAATTTCAGACAGTAAAGAAAGCAGAGATTTAGTTAAACACACATACAACACACACACACACACACACACACACACAGAAAACCAAAGATGTGTGAATATATAACTTAATTGTACATTTAGAACAAACAAATAATCAAAAATGAGATTTAACTCATAAATAGAAAAGTAACTGACTAAGTTTGATTTTCTCTTACAGATAATAACAGAAAGATAGGTGTTACATATGACAGAGGGAGAAAGAAAAGAAGGGGAGGAGGGGAGGGAGGAGGAAAAGATGTGGTCTGACCATAGTGGAAAATAAGTAACATAAATTTGTAGATTATTCAACATTATCTTTAGAGAATCTGAACATTTTTTTCACTTGGACATAAAATTAATCATTGACTTTTGAAGTTATTGGATTGAAATGGTGAGTTAATAGTTAATGGAGATTCTATCTACTACTAGTAAACCTTATATTCATAGAATAACAGATAAAACTGAAAGGTGCCTAAGAGAACATGTAGATGAATTATCTTATTTTTAGATATGGATGAAGCCAAGAGATTAGAATAATGTTCATTATTCTATCAAATTATTAGCTTTAGAAAAATCTATTATTTGAGCCTGAATTCTTGAGAAATTATTTGGTTTTAGAATTTTGGTGAGATTTTTACTACTATTTTCTTGTAAGTTTTGTTTATTTTTGCCATGAAAACCAGGATAAGTATTATGATCACTATTTTTCAAGAAGCTCAGTTGATTTGCTCAAAGTCATGAAGCATTTACCTGATGTGATTAAAAATACAACTTAGCATTTGATTCCAAATCCAGCACTTTTTAGACCATAATATTGTTTGTTCCTTAATTATCTCTGTGATGCTGAAAATACATCTAAATACAATGTAACTAGTTATTTTTTATCTCTTCTTAGACCACAGACTTAATGAACTTATTAAACTGAGTCGTTATTGAAAATGGAGAAACGTCTTTCTGTGGATTTTTACTGATAAAAAGAAATTTCCAGGGGACCCAGAGTTACTAGCCATGGTGCTTGTAGATTTAAATTTAGATGATCTTTCAAATATTATTATAATTTAACCTATTTTAATGGAAAACATTTTATAGGAATTCTTTCATATAAGGTTCAACTAGCACATCTCCAGTGATTTCATTTTCCTCTGTTTTCTTTAGCAACAGTCCAGAATGTCTTCAGACATAAATCAGCTAGCACAGTTTAAGTCTATTATTAAGGCTGTAAAACTATTCTTAAGGGAGCCACTAATCCAGATTGCAAACACTTTCAAACTGCTGGGTGAATTGATTTATTTTAAAATACCACTTTGTTCCACAGATGCTCGATAACCTATGACATGAATAACTGTTCAATAAAAAATTGAGAGAAGTTGAATAGAGTCAGCTGTGTGTGTGTGTCTGTGTGCATGTGAAGTGTGGAAAAGAATGTCTCATATATCTTATCAATCTGACACTTTCTACCTTTCTGAAAATTAAGGTAATTAAGCTGTCTTAAGCATAAGAAACATTTTCTTCTTTATAAAGTTTTCCAGTCTTACTATTATGAAGATACACTTTTAGCTTTTTTCAACCATATTGTTTGATAAATATTTGGAAAATAATATAACTTAAAAAAAGATGAAGTTTTAAATGTATATGAAAATTGTTGTTGGAGTAGCCATATGAATTTTTCATTTCCTTATTGACCTATATAAATATGTTTCTAGAATCATTTCATGTACAATATGTGTCTTGGTCCATTTAGGCTGCTGTAACAAAACACCACAGGCTGGGTAATTTATAAACAACCAAAATCTATCTCTCACAGCCGTGGAGGCTAGAAGCCTAAGATCAGGGTGGCAGCACTGTCCAGTGAGGGTCCTATTCTGGTCACAGACTTCTCCTTGCATCCTCACATGGTAGAAGGGGCCAGGAAGCAGTGTGGGATCTCTTTATAAGGGCACTAATCCCACTGATGAGGGCTCCACCCTCATGACCTAATCACTTCCCAAAGGCCCCACCTACAAATACCCTGGGGAATTAGGATTTCAACGTATGAATTTTGAGGGGACACAAACATTCAGATCAGACCATGGCAATATGCAAATATATTTTTTCATTCTCACAAACATTAGTGTTAAACTTTGGTTTTTCAAGTTAATAATTATGTTAGGCTTCTGACAATAAAAGTACAAAAAGTCAAGCCAGAGTTCTCCCATTATTCATAGAAATAGTGAAAAGTAATTCATAGAAGCAGTACAGAATAATAAATCTCCGCTTTGGCTTAAATACCTATTTTGTTTTTCAGATTTCACAAAACTTTAACTGAGGAAATTTCACCCCCAAGAATTTGATTATAGCACCTTGATTTCTTGTGAAATATAGTCACTGGTAGAGGACCTGCACCAAAATATGAGTCATTCCTTTTTCATACTTATGCTTCACTTTTATATAGCTCCTCATAATTATTTATTTTTCTTTTCTCCCTTTTGTGGTATTTTCATATAAGATTATGAACCATAATATTTACTGAGCACTTGCTGAGACAGTCACTATATTATGCACTTTTCATGAGCCATCTATTAGATTTGCTTGGAAAAACACTTTGAGCAAAGTAATAATATAATTATCATTTTTCAGATAGGGAACTGGGGATAATCTTTTAAGTTACATAACCAGGAATACAGAACTGGTAAGTGGTTGAACTTGTATTTAAACCCAGCTCTATCTGATGCCAGAATACTTGCTTTTAACCACTCTATAATCCTGACTCTACGTTCAGGAAAAGGTCCTACAATGAAGACACATTCGTGTATCCTAGCACTACTCTATTTCCAGTAGGTCATGATGTCATGTAAGGAACACAGTAGAGTTACAACCAGGTGATGAAATGGCACCAGGAAAATATATTTATAAGTTGACCTTCTTTTAAAACACAGAGGCACACACATGTGCGCATACACACATTCAGTACCCAGCAATAGAATAACTCAGTTTATTACCAATGTAAATGATGTTATGGATCATCATTCTTACTAGGATATATTAATATTATTATTATGTGTGGAAGGTTACAGGTGACATGTTTTCTTTATATATTAATGTGTTATATGAATTTGCACATTTCTATGAGGTAGAAGATGGGAATCATTGTTCTCATGTTACATAGTGGTTACACAGTTTATTGTAGGCACAAAGCTAGGAAATATCCAAAATATCAATCAAATTTGTGTATCTTAATGCAGAAAAATTCAAAGTACTTTTTATTATGTCATACTGGAAGGATGGGAGAAAGGCACACAAATTCCAAACGTGTAGAGAACAATCTATGTATTGTCAGTTTAGATTTCTTAAAATTGATCCCCAAATCCTTCTAATTCCCTTTTTCTTTAGTTAAACTGGTATATAAAAAGAGATGTTACTTTTATTGAAATAATGATAAAAATGCCTTGTGAGTCCTATGGATTTTTTTGTATAAATCATGATATCATTTCCCTAGGGAATTCAAAACAATGGTGAATAAGGGATCCAGTATTATTTAGCTAATATATACTTGATATAATTCCTGCTACACATAACTAAGAGGAAGCATTCACAAAGACAAATATTGTTGTATCCTCTACCTGGAAGAGAAGTGAATCGCCAGTCTCTCCCTTAAAATATTTATTAACTTACAGTTCCATGACTTTAATTGTCAGTGACATTATATGGGCATATCTTGAGTATCTGGTCTGGCAAGATTACTATTTCCACATATTTGTAGGAATCAAACTATTACAGGGACTTAGACTAGAAAGATTACTTCAAATAAACTTAATATTGTGATTCACGAATGTCTGCAAGCCAAGTATCTAAATATGAATGAACTAACATGTTTTCATTTTTGCCACAAAGTACACATAAACTGAAATTACTGAACAAAGATTGATATTCTTTACTGATGGTAGATATTACTCAAGGGTTTATGTATTTCACTTTCAGAGAAGAGGATTTTCAGTATATTATCAACCAGATAAAACTAGAGTAAGTTAAGACTTATAAAGGTATCCATTACTGCAAAACCATGGTATTAAAATTTTTAATACTTCCAACCTAAATTTCTATAGCTAAAATGAGGTTTCTATATTTTGGGTGAAATGTTCTCTTATCCCAATGGGATTAACATATGCACACTACTATATATAAAATAGATAACCAACAAGGGCCTGCTGTATAGCACAGGGAGCTATATTCAATATCTTGTAATAACCTATAAGGGAAAAGAATCTGAAAAATTATATGTATAATGTATATAATTTGTTAACCTTCATAGCTTCATGATAAGAGACTATTTCTCTCTTGTTTAGATTGCATTATTTATATATGTATATAACTAAATCACTGTGCTGTACACCTGAAACTATTGATAACACGACATTGTAAATTAACTATACTCTAATTTTTTTAAAAAAAAAGAAATAATTCAATCTAAACAAGAGAGAAATGTCTCATCATGAAGCTATGAAGGTTAATCAAATTGTTTTGATATCACTCTTCTACAGTACTGTTTTGGAACAAATGTGAGTGAATATTTACATTTTCTATTGAATTTAAGTGTGAGATGATTGCATAGCTTGCCACTCGGAATTGTGTGTAAGGCATTGACTGAGCCTCCATAATTCATATTCACTTTTAAAGGATCTTGTTGGATCTGACTCCTGACCTTACTTAACTTGGTAATTTAAATTCTATTAGTTTGGAAGCCAGCGACACATGCATGTTGTAGCTGAAGCTCAAACTTCCATTCACAGATGGGAAACACAGCAGGATTCCTAAACATGGCTCTTATGCAGAATAAAATGCAGGAAGCTGTCCGTTTGCATGTGCATGCTTTAGAAAGTAAAGCTTTCTGCTTTGAACCGTGTTGCAGTTCCTAATGACTTCCTGGTATGAAAAGCAAGAATTTTGAAACAGGAAACTTTTGGTTACTAAGGACCTATAATCAAAGGAAAGCTTCTTACTTTAAAATCAGATTTAGTAGTAAAAGAATAGATCAAAATAGACTTTATGAATATGTTCATTGTTTTTCCCTCCTATGGAGAATAGCCTGATTTAAGTTTTATTTGTGATTCTAGAATACATTTGTGAAATGCTAATATTTACAACACATTTTCACTTAGAACACTGAGAACAGTTCCTGAAATATATTGTAATATTTCCATCAGAAAACATTTTATGTGGTGAATAATTAATGCATGAATTAAATAAAATGTACTTTTTGTTTTCCTCTGGGTCATATGAACAAATAAAAATTTTCACATTTTATAAAGTTCAGGCCAATGCCTTCTTTAGAAAGAGCAATAAATTTAAAACCTTAAAAAATAATATTATTAATTCCAAAAGTAAAACAACTTTTATAATCCTTATTTAAATTTCATGTGAAATACTAGGAGCAAATTGAGAAAAGTCCATTACATTGACTTTATTTGAATAAAGTTATAAAATATCTAGTTCTTTTGCCTGTGGTTTCAAACAACTCTATGCTAGTAGTCATTTGATAAGATAACTCTGATACATAAAAAATTAAATTATTTTTATAAAGAAACTTATATTGGAGGATGCAAGGATATTTTATCTGGTTCAAATATAAGTTCAAAAAACATATTTTCTAATTTTTTAGTAGCAGAAAATTAGTATCAATGATTACGATTTTGCTCTTTCTGTAAAAACTCTCATGAGATATATAATTATGTTAAGATATTAGCAAAAAGTAAGAATATAACTCCAGGCTACATGATTCCTAAAGTATCTAATTACGAATATGCATTTCTTTTAAAGTCTCAAATATCCATCAGTGTGGAAGAGTGGGAAGACACCAAAGATGCCAAAGAGCAAGGTCACCACCGAAGTAACCACCGCAACTCAACATCCAGTGACCAGTCCGACCATCCCCTGCTAAGGAGGAAGAGCATGCAGTGGGCCCGAAGACTGAGCAGAAAAGGTCCCAAACACTCCGGTAAAACAGCTGAGAAAATAACCCAGCAGCGCCTGAACCTCTACAGGAGGTCAGAAAGACAAGAGCTTGCTGAACTTGTGAAAAATAGAATGAAACACTTGGGTCTTTCTACAGTGGGATATGGTATGCTCTTTACAAGTATTGTATGATGTGGACTTGTGATTTCTTGCAGTTAGTTGTAAGAGTTGACTCTAATTTAGTGACTTAAGAATCACATTTTTGTTTCACAGGTCAGTTTGAAGGGACTAGTAACACATATCTAATCTCCTAGAGACAATTATAACAATGATATTAAAAAGAGAACGCTGAAAGTTTTAAGTATTTGCTCAGGTCTCTAGACACTGTGCTGAACCCATTACAAGAATTATCTTAATTTTAGTTTTCACAAAAAATCTTCCATTTTAGAGATAAGGAAACTAAGTCAAGTAACTTGCTAATTAGCTTGTTAATAGCCTGACTGAGATTTGTATCCAATTCTGTCTGGCTCCAAAGTCTGTTTTACACACACACACACACACACACACACACACACACACACACACAAAACACATTTTATTTTAGGGCCAGGGATAAAATAAATCTGTGGCATTGGCGAGTAACTAAATGGACGAGCCACAGATGAACCAAAATGTTTCTATAAAATTTGTTCAGTTTGTTGTGATCCTGAAACAAAGAATCTTCAAAAGCTTTAATCTGAAGCTCAAATAGTGCTTGACCTCATGCAGTGCAGATATATCCCAATGATTGTTATGATCTTATGTTGATATATGATTGTAATATATATATATTGCATATAGCACAGCTTAAATAAATAATGCAAAGACAATTTTAAAATATGTCATTTATCACTATAAGAATTTTATTTAAAGGAAATTTAGTCAACATATGAGAAAATCAAATAATAAATAAGGTGTTTTAGTTTGTTATATATATATACATATATATGTATATATATACATAACTTGGGTAAATCAGGGGCTAAGATGTCAGTATCATGTAGGCTTTAAGGATAACATAGAATAAATGCCATATTTGCCCCCATCTCATCTTTATTATTAAAGTCTCAGCTTGAAACAGTGTACATAGGGAGAAATTTTAATCATTGAATTGGATGGAGTTTAAAAGACATTATCTGTGTTTCTTTGAACAAGAAAAGGAAGCATATTTACTGAGTACCTAATCTATGCCAGGAATTGTGTTAGGTGCTTTATGTATATTTTCTTATTACTCCTTATAAGCACTGATTAGATGTGTGTCCCATTTTGCCCTTCAAGAAGTTGAAGTTCGAGAGGTAAAAGATCTTGCTCGAGGACATAAACTTGAAATATGTTGAAGTCAGGATTCCATAGGTACTTGAAATTCATAATTATATTTCACTTACTTAAAATGTAGTACAGACTCATTCATGATGAATAATTTTAATATAAGCACAAAATGTCTTATATTGAGGCAAATTAAAAGAAAAAATCTTAATTTAAAAATTATATTAGGAGCTCTTTGCAAATTTAATGACATGAAGTATGATTGTACTTCTTACAGTCCTATAATTACATGTACTTTTTCTAGTTATTATTCAGGTATTTTTTTTTCTTATTTTTAAAGTTCTAGTACGTGATTATCCATCCAAGTTCCAGCTGTGTTTCATGAACATTATAACCCCAGGCTGGTCCTGAAGGCAGTGTGGCAAATAACAGTTTGACTCTGAGAGACACAAGATGCATGAACTGACTGCATGGGAGAATCATCAGGGAAGCATATTATGTTATTGCTAATAAAACTTCTATCACTTACCTTACATTTAGCCATTCTCTTTTTTTTATGTAAATTTATTAATTTAATTCTCATGCTAATTCTTACAGGAAGGAAGAACAGACACTGTCCACCGTTTCTTCTCTTTTCTTTCCTTCTTTCTCTCTCCATCCATTCTATCCATCTATCTACCCATAGATCCATCAATCCATTCTAAGTCCTGTATTGGGACCCTCCAATAACATAGCGATTATGAAAACAGCATTTGGAATCTAATGCATCATCGACCTCTGAACTTCTCCATTTATTCCTAACTCACAATAATTCATCCATTCAACAGATATTATTAGGTTACCTTCTTAGTGTCAGGCACTGTTCCAGGTACTCGGAATAGACCAATGACCTATTCAGACAAGACCTCTGCATTTATGGAATTTATATTCTAGTGTCAGCTGGTAGATTTGTTGTATTATTTAACTTCTCAAGGCCATTTTCTGATTTGTGAAATAGAAATAATAATACCTGTGTTGTAGGTTTTGTTGTGAAGGGCAAATGGGATAATGAATAATAATGTGCATAGCCCAGAACTGGCATTCAGCTAATCCCACAGATCTATCGTATATCTGTCTAAGTACTGTGTGTCTGTTTGTGCTTTATACATAAAAAAAGTAATTTTTTTTTGCCCACCTCAAAAAACAAACAAACCAACACATTTTGCACCCTTGGGGGCAATGTTGTCTTCAAGCAGAATACATGCTATGAGGCAATTATTGTTTTACATGTTTGCCTTTCTTTTTTCTTTTTTGGGGAAAAAGGAAATGTCTTACTCATTCTTTAATCTTTGTATCCCTAAACCAATTACACATTTCCTGACACATAGGAACCCAGTAGCTGCATGTTGATTGCATGAACAAATGGAGTGCTTACAGATGAGAAAACAGGGTCTCAAATATAAACGATTTACTTGGATCTCCCAACCTAGTATACACTCAAGTCAGTCCTTTAACTTGTGACTTTTGACTCCATATGTTTTTGTGTATCCACTGGACCACTTATTTTTCCTACATTAGTATCAATATTTTGTAGTGCTTTACAGATTTGAAATATTTTTAAGTGCTTTATACACAATGCATGATGATTGATTTAAACACAAGTCATAATCTGATTTTTCTTGAGTAGGTGTCACCTGATTCAAGAGAATGAATAGATTTCTTTTGACCTATTGGATATGAGACAGAAAGAAAAGAAAAGTGAGTCAAAAGATAACTTTTGAGGGCTCTAGCTGGAGCAAGTAAGTGCATGGTGGTGACATTCACTGAGCTTAGAAGAAGAGGAATACTTTGGGGTGAAGAGAATACATTTAATTTGAGGGCCTGGAAGACTTCAAATGGATAATGATCCATAAGAGACTAGATTTCTGCTGTCTGGTACTCAAGAAGAACAAATGAGATGTGTATATAGACTTGGGAGTCATCCGCCTATAGATTTTGAGTAAGGTCATAGAAGTAGATGGAATAACCCCAGGTGAAGGACTACAAGAGAACTCTAGAAAATACATTCCTGGAATGTTAAGGGAAGAATTATTTTCTTTATAAAACAAGAGGCTGAAGTGTCTAGAACTGAATTACCCAAAAGATGTGTCATAGTACAATAATATGCTATCAGTTGGTTACATGTTTTATTGTTACATTGATTCTTTATACCTTTCAAAGGCCAGGTGGGGCCTGGGTTGGTCAGAAGCTGGTCACTTCTAGTCATAAGCAGGTTTGTCTGCTACCCCAATGTAATATAAAGTTGTATGTCCTGTGTGTTTTATGATATGAACAAAATGTTGAAATTTGACAGTAGAGAAATGGGAGGGAATGATTAATAGTGCAGAAAGTATAGTGATATGTCATTGCTGACCTTGGTGAGGATAGTATCAGTTGGATAGCATGTGTGAAAACCAGATTTGAGTAGCTTTAGGATGAATTAAGATCTAGATATAGTGGATTTCATATATTAGGGACCTCAAGATATTGAAATTTTAGTCTTCTGTCTTATTGCTCCATAATCTGTTGTTTCCATTGCCAAAGTCATATCACGGTACCAGACACATGTTGAAATTCCATCCAGGAGGAAGGAGGCAGAGACCAGAGAAGAAAGGGTTGTCTCCTCAATTAAAAGATATTACCAAGTAGTTGCATACACCATGTCCACTATGTCCCATTGGCAAGCAAGTATGTTTCATTTTCAGTGGCCTGAATCTAATATTTAGTAAGACAAGGCAAATGCCTTTTGAAAGACAACTATTCTCTGACTCAGTGGATGTTTTTAAAGAAATTTCATTGTGAAGGAGAGGTGAGAAATCTGGAAGAATCTGGATGAGAAAGTGGAGAGGGAAGAGGGACTATTTTTCTTTTTTTTTCTTTTTTTTAAGGTCAGAGAGGTAAGAGCGTGTTTAAATAAGATTAGGCCACCAGTGGGGAAGTTGAAAGAAAATATAGGAAATATATTACAGTTGGAGCCCTTGCTTAGATATTTGGAAGTGAGGAAAAGATGACTGTTTTAAAATGCATAAACAGGTAGGTATTTTGACAGGAAGTTGAGTAATATTTCATGTGATAGTAAGAGGTATAATCGTCTGTTGAGAATGATGGCAAGAGTGGAAGGGTGAGTGTTTTAAAAAATAAGCCAGAATGTTTGCAGCTTCAGAGGAGAAGGTGTCCTTTCTGTGCGAGACTAACATTTCTGTCTTATTCTTGATTTTTTAAAAAAATTTAATATAGAAAATTTCAAGCATGAATAAGTGTAGAAAGAAAAATATAACAAACCCACGTGTACTCATTTTTCTGCTTCAACAATTATCGACTCATGGCCTATTTTCTTCCATGTATATGCCCACCAATTTCCTTCATGTCTCATATTAATTTCAGGTAAATTTCAGACCACATATATTTCAGTAGATACTGAAATATATAGATAGTAAATCTATCATTTAAATACTAGTTTAAAAAATATAGCCACCTACCATTTTCACACTTAAAAATAATTTTAATATCATCGAGTGTTCACTTGTTCAAATTTCCAGTGACCTCACAAATGTCATAAATATTTTAGACTTTATTTAAATTAGGATTAATGAAGGTCTGTGCATGGAGATGGGTGACAAGTTTGTTAAATCATTTTTAATTTCCCTCATTTTGTATTTTTCCTACTGCAATCTATTTCTTGAAGAAACTCACTCTCTGTCCTGCGGTTTCCTAGACTCTGAATTTCCACTCTAAATTGGCCCATTCTATTCCCTGCCTTTTCCTTTTATAACCATTTTTTGTTATTATTATGAACTCCTAGATTTAAATGTATTTTATATGTTTTAAACCGTATGTTATTAGATTATTCATCATGTTGCTCTAAATTTGGCCAGTGGGAGCTTCTTCAAATAGCCTCCTGGGTCCTTTTGTCATGACATCAACTGTCTGTGATCGACTTCCCTTGCTCTCTGTAGGACTAAATGCTCCCCACCTAAAATAAGCCATCCCTCCAAGGATCCTGTCTCTTTTAGTGGGAAATGGTATTTCAAGATTATAACCAAGTTTCAGAGATGTTCATTATTACTGTGTCACTTTTTCTGAGTTTTTCAGTTGAGAGCTAAAAGATTAGGTAGATAGATGATAGATAGATAGATAGATAGAGAGATAGACAGACAGAGAGAGAGAGAGAGAGATGATAGATAGATAGGTAAACTATTTCACCAGTTCATATGGATACTTACAATTAAAATGCAGGCTATAGGGATTTTATTTAACTTTTTCTGTCCTATACCTGTACTTTGTTTTTCCTACACCTAGATTACTGCTTGTCAATAACAATAGAAATGATGGAATTATAAAAAAATCATATTGTATTTTTTCACAATATACATAAAACAGTCTCAGAATATAATATAATGCTAATATTAACACTATAATTGCTAAAAATGCATTTTTATGTATTCTTTACTTTATAGACTAGCCCAATAGGGATGTTTAGTAAAACTATTCTAAGTCTTGGAAAAGTTCTTCTTGATGTGGTTATACTATCAATTGGATAAAAATTTAGACTCATTTCTGTTTTCAGTGTTTAAGAATTGCTTTTTCTAAAATTTAATTTTGTTTTTTAGTTATGTAAACTATGTACACAGTCCAAAGAGAAATATTTAATACAAGTTATATTCAAAGAAATTTAACATCTGTCCCTGTCACTGCCACACAATCTCCTTCTCCTCCGTGAGTAACCTTTTTTTAACTTTATGGTTTATCCTTCCATTTTTAATTATAAATTTAAAAATATATATGGTAGCATGATATGTTCCTTTCTTTTTTTTTCCCACATTGCTTCTTTCACTTAACAGTACATCCTGGAGATCACTGATTTAGTAGAATATAGAAATAGTTATTATTTCTTTTTACAGCTGCCTAATGCTCCATTGTATAAATGTATATCATAGTCTATTAAACTAGTCCTTTCTGTCTTTTCTAATTACAAAGTCTTGCAATTAATAGGCATATGCCTACATCTTTCTGTGTTTTTACTCAGTGTGTCTTTGGGATGGATATCTAAAAGTGAGATTACTGGATTAAAGGTTAAATGTGTGTATATATATATAAAATTTTGCTATTGGAAAAATTTTCCTCCTTAAATATGTATGATTTTGCATTTCTGCCAGAAAAGTATGAGAGACCATTTTCTCAAAGCCTTGCCAACACAATGTGTTGTTAGACTTTTGCATGTTTTGCCAATCTAATAGATTTTTTTAAGTGGTATCTCAGCATGCCTTCTTAGTCTGATGAGGTCAAGCATCCTTTCATGTGGTTAAGAGTCATTTTTAGTGAATTATTTATATCTAGCCAATTTTTATAGATTTATTTTTTGCTCTTAATATTTTTAGATGTGCTTATGTATTAGGTATATTAGAACTATGGATATTAATGGCAAATATTTCTTTCTCACCTCAGTCTTTTTCCTTTACTTTTATTATTTTATATTTTAATCCAATTTTTAAATCATTTGCATTATTACTGATCAATTTTAAGTAATAGGAACACTTTTCGCTCTTCCAGTTTAGAGAGAAATTCTTCTATGTTTTTTTTTTTTCATTACTTATTTGGTTTCACATTTTGCATCTAAATATCCCATCTGTTTGGAATTTATCCTGGTATATATGGTGAGCAAGGGAACACAGTTTTGTATTATCTAAGATATTTTTTCATATTTATTTATACAATGCCACATTAAAATGCACACCCCATTCTATTGATTTTTAGATCCTGTTTTAGCAGGTCCTAAATTTGTACTTGTTATTGGGTCTGTTTCTATACTTTCTGTCATGTTACAATGGTCTGTCTGCCTCTTCTGACAAAAAGAGGCAGACCTACTGTTTTAATTGGAGTCTTTGATATCTGGTAGGGCTAGGAGCACTGCGCTCTTCTTTTTCAATATTTGCCTATAGCTATATTTGGAGGCTTCTTCTGAATTAATTTTATAATTAACTTGTTTGCTCCAGATGAAAAGAAAGGATTCTTTTCCCATGCTTTTAATCCTACTTCTTCCTGGCTCCTTCAAATCCAGATTCTGTCATCTAATCCCACTCTTTC
>NW_006799086.1:449740-458429 GCF_000442215.2 Lipotes vexillifer | reverse complement strand
ACTCTTTCCTAATCTTTCATGTTTCTCCCTTTCCTTTCTCTTAGCTCCTCTTCCAAGGAAATCAGGTCTCCTTCCTGTAATCCCAACAGAAACACACACACACGCACACGTGCGTGCACACACACCCTTTAGTCTTCACCTTTTCTCTTGTGTTCTTTCTTTTATCTACTAATTACATTCCATGTCTGTGCATTATTACCTCACATTTACTCTCCACACATTTCTCCTTCTCTACCCCTTTTCTGAGAACACTGTCACATACAAAGGATTCTTATTTTCCCTGCTCTATCTACGGCAATATCCTTTCCTGGATCCTCTTTCTCTGTCCTCTTTCTGAATTTAGCTTTCAACTAAGTGTTTGCATGAAAATCACTTCACATGATCAAACTTGTAGAACAATGCTGCTTTATAAATGATAGATTAGAGAAGTTATTTTTATACTATTTAAAGAAAAACTTAATTATATCTCAAATAATAGGAAATCATAAAGAAACACTGAAAAAAATTCTTAAAATCTAAAAAGTCACTAAATTAATATTTGATAATTAACCATGCTTGCTGAAAGCATGGATTACCTCTCACTTGTTTTTTATAGTGTTCAATTCCCAAAGAAAGGTAATTCTTAAAAACCAGAGGATAACATTTTTTTTTTAACTTTTTTTTTTGCGGTACGCGGGCCTCTCACTGCTGTGGCCTCTCCCGTTGCGGAGCACAGGCTCTGGACGCGCAGGCTCAGAGGCCATGGCTCACGGGCCTAGCCGCTCCGCGGCATGTGGGATCTTCCCGGACCTGGGCACGAACCCGTGTCCCCTGCATCGGCAGGCGGACTCTCAACCACTGCGCCACCAGGGAAGCCCCAGAGGATAACATTTTTAATATTTCCTGACATGCCTATCTCTACAGGTTAGGTTGAAATACAATAAATGCTTGTGCGTGTATTAACTAAGATAAACATATACCTATCCCCCAAAAGACATTAATGAGATAACAGGTATATAATCCCTCACTTGCAATTTTAAAATCCAAAATTTCTGAAGACAGACTGAATTTTTAAGCAGGTTTGACACTAAAACTTGTATAAATGCTGAACCTGATCCAAACTTCTTGAAACTCTTTGTATCCTTTATCAGATTTATTGTGAATATTCATGTTTGCTACAGAAATATGAAATTGTCTGTTGCTTCAGGCCCAACTGAGCGTATTACATGAAATACATTATGTGCCCAATATTATTTTCTGAATCTAAAAAATTCAGTTCTGGTACACATCTGGCCCCAGGGGTTTGGGAGACAGAATTTGAGGACCTGCCTGTCTTGGGAAATTAAATAACATGAGAATCTACAAATTCTGTCTGCTTTTCATTGGAATTTTTTGAAAGCATCTTCAATATAACTTTAAAAACTTATTTACCTCAAAGATCGTGGCATTATATACTAACTGGCCATGTGTCGTAAGTCACTGTGTCCCAGAACTTCATGTTCTTTAACCATCAAACAAGGGTAATCAGGTCTTCCGAAGCAGTGAGATATGAAATAATAGAATGTATGTGACAAAAGATTTTTCAGTCTATAAACTGTGCTGCAAATATATAGTTATTATTTTCTTTCTGTTAATAACTGGCATTATTTTTCAACAATCTATTTGGCTTTCATACTCACTAAGAACTATTCTTAAAAACTGTTAACATATTCTTAATGATTAGCACTTAGAATGATGCATCTTTTTAATATTCAATATTTATATTATAAGATTTTGTATTATATAAAATAGAATATATTTTCATATTATAAATCGGCGAGTAAGTGTTCCTGGTGTGACCGCTGCTACAGATTCTAGCTGATTTTGACATGGTTTGTTTTACGTTTCATACTGTTAGTAAATGAGGGAATGCCAAGGGGGAAAAAAATGAAATCCTTTTAAGTGACAAAGAGTAACTTCTAGTTAGACATGGCTTTCATTACATCCACCAGGAAGCCTTAGTTTCTTTGTTAAGTAAATTCATAATTTGCCTGAAATAATGGATGGGTTAACCAAGAGCTTTTTTTATAGTTAATATGGTGACTTAATTCTTAATCATCCTCTTTCTTATGGGATAGAAGCAAGCAAAGATAACAAGAAAGGGTTGCTTTCCCACCCAAATGTATGATATATATGGTGATGGCAGTAGTAGTAATAGTAGCAGTAATAGTAATAGTAAAACCATCAACTTCTATTTTTAGACTCTTTTATAAATCATTGACCATTTTCATATAGGCTTTGAATAAAAAATTCCTCCAAATTCTAAACAATAGGTCAGGTACCTTTTTCTAGTAAAAGATTACTTACAAATTTATCCTAAAACAAATTACCAAAGAGGGAAAAGGCATCAAAGCTAGGTATTTTTCTAGCGTGTTTTACAACATTTAGTATTTAGGAGGAATAATATAAGTATCTGAGATCACTGTAATGACTTCAGTAACAATTTATTATTTCAAAAGAAATTGACACTGGATTTTTATTGATTTTTGAAATATATCATTTTCCATCTCCCAATATAAATGAGTACAATAGTGTTGACATGTGCAATCAGTATATACTGCCAGTATAGATATCTAGAAAATGGACGATTTAATGTTTCCAGAACTGACCCATTCTCACAAGGTGGCAGGCAGACAAAGAAGGATAAATCCATGGTTTTTATGTTAATCTCATTCTGTATATAGAATGTTAATAGAAAGAAACAAACTCAATGGTTTTCTTAATAGATAAAGTAATGAAGCTTTCAAAGGAGGTAATTGCTGAGCTGATAATGATTTATGGTAAATGAAATTATTTCTGCAATGAATTTTCCATATATCCCTAAAGTAAAACTATAAAGTTTTGTTTCATGGAGTTGTATCATATCCTTCCCATAACATTAATTTCTCAATGATATCAACATTTTTACATAATTTAACACCATGGTTAACTTATTTGCACTTAAATATACATATATTTTATTTTTACAACTGGAAATTCAAGTATTGTGTTTTGGCATAAGTGTAAGAAAAATGTGGCCATTTGAATAAAATAAAATATTTTTTTTGTCATTGAGAAAAAAATTTAATTGGTTGAGTGAACTTTTTACTTCCAACATTTTATTATGAGTTGAGTATAAATAGTCAATGAGAGCAAAGAATGAGCTTTCTAAATACATTGAAACAGTAAGAAGAAATTTCCAGTTATGATGACTGTTTATGCTCTCAATTTAAATAACTAGAAAAAATATAAATCAGTGTGTGCAGGTGTTGGAAAAAATTAGCATTTAACTTTGTTACCCGAGAAAAGGTTAACAAATGAGTTAAGCTTTTTACAGGCTGGAAGTCATGTAAGTGGACCCCAAATTAGAAAATATGACCTGTACCAGTAGAAAAAGGTCAATCAACAGAAACAGACTCAGAAAACACAAATATTACATAGTTATTACAATACTGTCTATATGTTTAAGGTGGTAGAGGGAAACAGGAGAATAAGGAGAGAAATTGAAGATATGAAACTCTTATTAGAGTTTAGAATTTGTAATGCAGTATTCAAAATAAAATGTGTACTGGATGGGATGTACATAAAATAGCTACCGCAGAAGAAAATATCAATGAACATAAATCCATAGCAATAGGCTATCCAAAATGCAGAATAGAGAAGAAAAGAAAAAAACCTTGAAAAAATAGTGTTAGTTACTTGTGGGACAATATCAGATAATCATGTAATTGGTACCAGAAGGAGGAAGTGAATAGATATTTGAAGAAATAATGACCAACATTTTTTTTTTCCAAATTTGATGGGGACTCTATTCAAGATCTAAGAAGCTCAGCGAAACTCAAGGAATATAAATGTAATAAATAGAATAATGCCAAGACACAATATAAAAAGTTGCCGGAAGCCAATGATAAACCACCTCAAAAGAAGCCGGACAACACAGCATACTTACCTCTTATTGTGTTTCCATGTAGAAAGAAGAACATTTTGGGAAAAAAAAAAAAAAAAAAGAAGAAGAAGCCGAAGGAAGAATTCTTTTTTTTTTTTGAATGAGAGACAAATAAAAGGACAATAGCGAACTTCTTGACAGAAACTTCTCAAACCAAATCACAGTTGGGAAACTTCTTTAGAGTACTGGAAAAAATAGTCTACCTAATACTATATAAAAATATCTTTCTAAGCTAAAAGCAAGTAAGGACAGTTTTAGGAAAAAAAGCTGAGAAAATTTGTCAACAGCAGCTCTGCAGTCTAAAAAAATTGTTCAAAGAAGTTCTTAAGATAGAAGAAAAAAGATGCCAGGTGGAAAGTTAGATCTAAACAAAATAAGTATGTGGGCACATGTAAAATATACATTTCTATTTTTTAAATTTTGTTCAAAGATAATTTACTCTTTATAACAAACTTTGTAAGATTTATAGCATATATAGAAGCAAAGAAGTATGGCAGTAATAACTCAGATAGTAAGGAAGAAATAGAAGTATAATGTAGTAAGCTTGTTATATTACATGTGAAGTGGTGTATTATTTAAGAGTAGATACCGAAAAGTTAAAGCTGTATATTTTAGACCCTAGAGCAGGGGACAGCAAACTGCAGCACACCACCTTTTGGAGAAAAAAAAAGCAACCATTCTTGCTAGTTTTTGTATTTTTTATGGCTGCTTTCACCTTACAGTTTAAAAAGTTTAATAAGTAAAACAGAGCTCATATGGCCTGAAAAGTTTATTATTTCATTCTTTACAGAAAAAAAACATTTGCCAACCCATGATCTAGAGAAACTACAACATAACTAAATCAAAGAGATATAACTAATAACTAATAGTGCAAATAAAATGGAATGATCATATGAAGAGCTTTTTAAAAACTCATTTAATCCAAAGAAGGCAGGGAAAGAAGAAAAGGGGAGCAAAGAACATCTGAGACAAGTGAAACACAGCTAGCAAGATGGTAGATTTAAACTCAACTATATTTATGTTAAATATAAATGGACTAAACATTTCAATTAAAAGGCAGAAGGCATCAGATGGGATTAAAAGAAGCAATATCCAGCTCTGTGTTGCCTAAAAGAAGCCCACTTAAAATGTGAACAAAGAAATAGATTAAAAGTAAAAGCATACAATTATATTTCATGTAATCACAAATCCATAGAAAACTGGAGTGGCTATATTAATATTAAAGTAGGTCCATACAATAACTTGGATGCCTGACAAAAACATTACACAAAGGGGAAAAAAACCACACAGAAACACACTGTAAGATCTTAGCAGAGTTATTGTTCCTAGAAATCAGTGATTCTAGGGGTTGGAGGTAAAAGGTGGGAATTGACTGCAAAAGGATAAGAGGGGTCTTTTTGTCATTATAGAAATGTTCTATGTTGTAATTATGGTAGAGGTTGCACTATTCTATGCATATATCAAAACTCATTGAATGTGCATTTTGAATTAGTAAATTTCTTATTTTGTTTTACCAATAAGTCTATGAGATAAACAGAACAATGGTGATTATCCAAAGATAACTTAAATGATATGCTTAAAATCATATAGGAAGTTTACAGTTAACTTGTTAAAGGTAAACCTATAGACTTTGCCTATCTTGTTCATTGCTGTCCCCAGATTTAGAATTATTTGTGACTATAATCATGCCCAGTTAACATTATTAAATGACTAAATTGGAGAATAAAATAATGAATATCATGTGATAAATTATGATTATCAACTAATCATAAAAATGCCTCTGGTAAGTCATACGGTGGTACTACGGGTTAGCTGCAAAACTGAAAAACATGCTATGTACTTATTTTTAAATTGTTCAGATAATACGTTCAATACATTTTTCTTCAATCTCAGATACTATTTCAGGTGAAGTACCTTTAAGTTTAAGATAGTGTATCCAACTACTAAAATGAAAATAAATAATGTCTTTCCAAAACCTTTTGGACTTTCTGTATAGAAGTGTATTTATTTTACTTTTTCAGATTATCAGCTAGATCATAGTTTTAAATTCAGAAATATTCACCTGAAAATATATTGAACCCATTATTTGCGAATGTTCTATATTTTAAAGTGTACCTGTGTTTGTTACTTTGAGACAATCTGTACTGTTTCAGCCCACATCACTTAATGTAAAGTATTGTAATAGTATTTTCAAAGAAACTACCATTTATTGAGCAGTTTCCATTCACTAGGGACACATAATAGCTCTAAAGGTCAATAGGGGAGAAGGGGCAGTGGAGAAAGCATTTTAGAAAAACAAAACTGGACCTGAACCATTGAAGAAATAGTATGTTTTTAGACACATTATTCACTTTTTTTGAATTCTCTATCACATTAAAAAATAGCAAGGGGGTTTTGGTCTTTTACTATTTATACAAGGTAGTAATATAGATTTCTAAATGTTAAGAAATATCAAATACTCCATTTTAAAGGAAAATTGAATCTAAAGTAAATAGTTTTGTGTATGAAGCTAGTAAGTGATGGGGAGGCTCATGACAGTTGAAAATGAGTGATTTCTGAAGCTTTGCTTTATATCGTTCTTCTTGTTTGGCTAATTGTTTCATCTCATCTTGATTTCTGGATGTTTATATGAAGGGAGGTTAAGAGAGTATACTACTTGCTTTTATCTTGTGTATCATAAAGTAGTTCCAAATTATCGAAAGTCAATGAAAATCATTTTAAGTAGAGGTGGTTAAATATATTTATTCTTTTATCCGTACCTCTAGCCACCTTTTCTTCCCTGAAAATACACTGGTAAGTTCAGTAAAATGAACAAAATAGTTGTACTCATAAAGACAGTTTGATACTAAACTGGAATACATGAGCCAGTTAAATCAGCCCTAAAAAACTAACCCGTTTCATAGGTGGATAACACATAATGTAGATGGAAATTCAGGTGAGGGGAAAGGGAAATCATTTCTAGGTTGTGCTATTACCAGTTATTTGGACTGGACCCTGTTGGGGAGATAAGCACTGTGCAACGGAGAGTATTTTCTCTGGTATTTCTTGTGTCACTGAAGAAAAAATATGCTCTCACACTGGTACAGACCAATTTCTTCCTTTTTACTTGCCTTTTCCATCAGCATTCAGATATGCTGTGGTGTCCATCCTAAAACATCTCCATCTCTTCTTTCCTCCCTTCCTCCCTCCTTCACTCTGCTTTCCCCTCCCCTCCCTTTCTCTCTCTATGGCTCTCTTGTTCTCTCAAGCTCTCCGTCTATCTTTCCCTCCCTCCTCCCAAATTTCCTGCATTTCCATTGCTCCCAAGCCACCATCATCTCTCCCCTGGGCTTCTGTACTATTCGCCTACTATCTCTGAGAGCAAATTTGAGCCCCCCCAAAGTCCATTTCCCACAGAGCAGCCAAAGTGATATACTCAACACGAAATCAGATCATGCCTCCAAACCTCCCATCCTTGCAACTTTTCAATGGCTTCCCTGTGCCTTTGGACTAAAATTCAAACTTCTGAACAAGGTCTCTAAAGATCTCCAGGGTCTGGACCCAGCTTTCCTTTTTGACATTGTCTCCAACTAACTCCTCCTTGTTTAGTCCATTCTCAAGGACCTGCTTTCTGCAACTTAAACTCAATCATTTCAGCCTTTCCCATTTGGGGTTCTTTGTCGGCAAACTTTTCTTCCCCTATCTTTGCATGCCAACACCTTCACATCACAATATAGGTACAATTATTATTTACAAGCTATGGATTGAATTTGCCTGCTCTGATAATAATAGGAAACCTTTATACAGCACTTGATATTCTGGATCAGAATTGATTTTAAGAACTGTATATTTATTCTGATATATTAATGTTAAACTATACTTATTATTCATTTATCATTTAATTCTAATAAGCTTTAAGACAAAAAACTATTGCTACCCCATTTTACAGGTGAGGAAACTGAACAGAGAAAGATTAAGAAATTAAGTAATGTGCCTAAGGTCTCGGCATAATTGGGAAACCAGGATTTCAATGCAAGCCCTCTGGTTTCAGGGTCTTTGTTCTTAACAGAGCTTTTCATTGATACCTTTGTATTCTTTGAGATGCTTCTCTGATAACAATACACAATAGATGTGTGTTTTTGGCAGTCTTATTTAACAAAACCTACACAAATACATGTAAGATTTAAATTTATTTTATCAAATTTTATTCTCCTCTTTTAAAACTGCTTTTAAAATACTTCAAAAGGGACGTTTTAAAAACTGAAACAAAAGAAAAATATGAAAAAATATGAAACTCATGTGTGTGGAATCAATTATTATGTAAGAACAATAGGAATATACATCTATATCCTTTCTGTTATGACCTATTTACCTGAAACACTCTATGCAGAGTATTTCCTATATGAAGATTTCGATTGAATAATTACATATGCTAATTAACACAGCAAAAGAAGTTTCTTGGTAAACACTACTAGTAGTTGTTTAACTTGACTCTCAAATTTCTTTTAAAGTTTTCAGTATTCTACTTCATTTATTTCAACTTTTCAAAGAAGAATAGTTTTATTAAGATAAGTATGTCAGGCTTCCCTGGTGGCGCAGTGGTTGGGAGTCCGCCTGCCGATGCAGGGGACGCGGGTTTGTGCCCTGGTCTGGGAGGATCCCACGTGCCGCGGAGCGGCTGGGCCCGTGAGCCATGGCCGCTGAGCCTGCGCGTCCGGAGCCTGTGCTCCGCAACGGGAGAGGCCACAACAGTGAGACGCCCGCGTA
>NW_006799086.1:397544-449730 GCF_000442215.2 Lipotes vexillifer | reverse complement strand
AAAAAAAAAAAAAAAAAAAAAAAAAAAAAGATAAGTATGTCAATGATGAACAATAATTTCTAGAAGACACTTTAAATGATATAGTGCTTTTAATTTTACCAAGGTCAGAGTTTGCTTATTAAGAACACATTGAATATCCTCACAATAGATTTCCTTAGTAGATATTTTTGCTGGGTAGGAGATAAAATCTCGATTCTGTTTCATGAGCCAAATTTTCCTAAGTAAATTTATTTTCTTCGCTAAATATGTTATTATACTTGTGGTAAAGAGCCTTTTGATCTTCAGTTGGTTGAATCTGCAGATACGGAACCCACAGATATGGAGAGTCAATCTGCAATTTTTTTTTTTTTTTTTTTTCCTTTCTCGTGTCTATCAATAAATGTTGCGTTTTTTTTTTTTTTTTTTTTTTTTGGCTGTCTGAACAGCATGGGGGATCTTAGTTCCCCGACCAGGGATCGAACCCGTGCCCCCTGCTTTGGAAGCGTGGAGTCTTAACCACTGGACCGCCAGGGAAGTCCCAAGAGATTTAATCCATTCATGTCTTTGCCACCACCAATTGTGATTACTATGATAGGGTCTTAAAAATACAGGAAACCTACCATATTTCCCCCTCCAGAATTCAGAAATAACTAAAAAATATGTAGGGAATAACTGGTAGAGACAAAAATACCAGACTTAGGGCTGATACCACTAGATTGTTGAATGTCATTTTGATAGATGACTACAATGGGCTTTTACAAACTCACTGTCTAATTCTTAAAGTCACAAAGTGAAAGAGAATGAACTGTAGGACTTCCAGACAGAGCAGCACGGCAGAGAACAAGCAGACAAGGTGAACCCTACAGCAAGGCAGGCATCAGAAGGAAAGAGAGAACAGCTTTGAGCTCAGCAATTTATTTTAATTCTGTTAACACTGAGACGGTCAGTGAGGGGTGGGTGAGGAAAGACCAGGAGTGATGAATTCTGACTGCGATGTTACCCATGTTTCCATATAAACCTTATGGGATCATTGAATTGAACACATCAGCAAAATGTTTGCTCCAATTCCTGGAATCCATGGAAAAACAAAAATCTTCAGAAAGATAAAACCCAACTATCTACTTGAACAGACATGATAGTTATATCTAGTTCTGTAAAGTTCTCAGTTATCTAGACAGTTTTTACATTTGTAACAGGCATACCAAGTCACCAGTAAGATTTTGACCTCATCCCAGAACCAAAAATGAGTACAACAACATGTTAATAATCAAGGAGAAGGGTTGAGTATCAATATTAACTGAGAAGGTATTTGTTAAAATTGTTTTCCCTCTAGTGCCACTGTTCAGTAATGTTCACTGCTTTACATAAGAGACTTCAACAGTGCCATTGTTTACATGAGAAATTGAGTTATACATAGCCAAATAGGTGGAGATTTTCAGGGCACCCTGCTTTAGTCTGCAGAATGCACTGTTAACCTCTGTTCTTTTGTTTAGCTATTGTGGAAATTCACACAAGGGGGAAATTTCTCAGAAAGAATACATACGTCAAAATTGCTTTTTATGTAGAAAGATGATTCTGGTAATCTTCTGCCAGTACAATATGCTTTGAGTTGAAATTGCACCTTATTTGGAGTAAGCTCATCGTTATATATTCTTTGGAATTCCAAGCTCCAGCTGATTGAATTAGCCATCCACCCCCTCCCCCAGGTATGATTGGCAGATTTAGCGAGTAAAAATACAGGATTCCCAGTTAAATTTAAATTTCAGATAAACAACAAATGATTTTTAGTATAAGCATGTTACCTATAATAGTTGGTATATATATATATATATATATAGCTAAAAAATTGTTAATTTTTAATTTGAAATTCAGATTTCACAGGGCATTCTCTATTTTGCCTGGCAACCTTATCCCCATGACAGGATACAGTTCCTTGTGTCTGCCCCTGGGATATGAAACCGAATATATTCCTTTATTTGAGTATTAATTTGATAATCTTATGATTATAATAGCTTTACTGGCAAACTTATGGTGGGTTCGATTATACTGCAGTTTATCTGCCTTGTAAGATAAGGATGTTCATTTATAGACTTAAGAATAAGGCACATCTGGATATCAGCTTGAAAGATCATAACCGAAATTACTGTCTTTCACAGTCAAGTGACAGGTTTCTAGTCAAACCTAGTGGTAGATGTTATTTTATGAAAATAATATATATTTTCCAGTGTAGGAAATTATCAGGATCAGCTATGTTGTCCTAAAAAAGATCTTTAATTTTAGGCAGTTACTTGAGTATATATCTTGATATATACTTGATATATATTGATATATCTCTATTAGTATGAAATATATTCTTAGATTTTGGATCAAACTGCAAAATTTAGTACTACTTTTAGGAGCCAAGCTTGTCTGCAACTGAAGTGGCTAGATGAGTACTATGGCTCTAGAGCAGGACTTGAAACAGTGCCCGCCCAGCCTAAAAACTTTACCCTTGGGAAGATTAATATTCATTGAGTATGTGTCCACGTGGCTTTATATTTACACCTTCTCATAGCCTTAGCAGCTAAAAAATCTCAATCCCAAAGCTATTTTCATTTTCAGTGCCAGTTCAGTTCTCCATACTTGAAGTCTGATGATGTTTTCAGAGTGAATTGACAAAACGTAAAGGGCACAGCTTTTTATTTTTAAAATATGTATTGCTTTAGAGAAAAAACAAAGGATCCCATGGTACACTTCCCTTAAAACTTACAATTAAATTCTGTTTCACGGGATTCTTTGCATTTGGCAAGAACATTACCATGTCTTATATCAGGTATATCATGTAAGGAAGTCAAAAGTATTTAGGGCCTTTGTGCTTTTTAGGTACATTTCTGTTGTGTTTTTTAAACACGATGACATTAGATGATTTTTCGCAGAATTCCCATATGAATGTTCCTGTCTGGGATGGCCGTTTATAACCACAATTTTTTTTAATAATTATTAAAGCATAATAAATTAAGTAAACATCCTGTCTAGCTATTTCATTAACAGAAATACTTTTTCAGTGTAATAGCTTACAAGGTAGATTATAACTGTGGTTGTTCTGAACAGAATTAGATACTTTATTTTTAATATCTATTGGAACAAAAAGTGAGCACCTGTCAGATATTTCCAGTGGCAGTAATTTGAAAATAGCCAAAGTTATATACACAATCCTGCTGTGGACAAAACTATAGCAAGTTATTGTTGACAGCTCTATGGTTTGAAGATAAGACACGCTACAATAATTCCTGTAATTTTCTGTAAGTGGTATAACACACTTGGCATTTATTTATCTTCTAGATGAAATGAATGATCATCAAAGTACCCTCTCCTACATCCTGATAAACCCATCTCCAGATACCAGACTAGAGCTGAATGATGTTGTGTAAGTTGATCTCACATAAGGCATGTATTTTCAGAAAACCACTCATTTATTTACTTTTATATTTTTATTTCCACCATAATAGCCCCTTATCTTTCTTGTGATACAAATGCTTAGGAAATCAAAGTCTAATTTTTGTGTTCAATAAACAAATGCCTTTTATATATTGCTGTGTGTAATACTATATAAAAGCATTGTAGGATGGTAGAGCTATAAAAGAAGGAAAAAGCAGCATAAATTTTGTATTTTGTGAGCAAATATACATTTGGAAAAATAACAGAAAATATGTGGAACAAGAAGAGATAAGCTCAAAGGAAAACCTAAAATATCCCACACTAGCTAGTTTGAAATACCTGAGAGTTTCTCAAAGCCAAGGTAAAATTGGTCAAAACCCTTATTAGGAAATGATTTATGGTAGTAATTTGATTCATCAAAAACTATGTATTATGCATGTTCAGTTGTACTAGTGTCGCCTTAAAAATGTGCTCTATAGAAACAAATAAGGCATTTTCCCTGATTTCAAAGTGTTTACATTCTAATTAACAAAACTACAATTTAAGCATAAACTTTTAATAGCAGTATATATATGAGTTTGTCACATGACTTAAGCATTGATTAAGTGAGATGGTGCTTTTCAAAATTCAGGAGAGAAGCCATTATTGTGAGCTACAGGGATTACAAAGGACGACGGACTTGAACTAGACACTCAGGGTAGATGGAATTTGTGCAGGTGGAGAGAAAGGAGGGGACGTTCCAGAACAGGGAGATGGCTTGAGAAAATGCACTGCCTGGGCATTGCATAATGCGTGCCAGCTGGCAATACTACAGAGCCCAGTTTGACCAGAGTAAAAGCTTTGTATTATTAACATCTCTGTTGTTAATTAGTTAAACATAATATTGGCAACATATTAAACCTGACTTTGGAAAGACATTAGATGACAAAATAAGGAATTGATATTCAACCTTATAGGCAATGGGCAGCACTTGGATATATGAGCAAGAAAGTAGCAGGATTTTAGCAAAGGCATTTTGACAGTTTTAGGTATAAGCCTAGGTGAGAAATTCCTAGCTTGAGGTTCATGGTCCCAAGGCTGAGCTGCACCAAGGCCTGCTTACACAGGGTAGTTAACTCCAGATTGTATTGGTGACATAAAACAAATGCCAAAGATTCAAAAGTCTTGGTGGGTGTTAGGTCCACAGGATGTGTTTGTATCTATAACCTGGAAATAAATAATAAGGTCAGTGACTAAGAAGAGTGAGAACATTCTGTGATGCAGAGTATAAAGTGGATCCATGCAAGTGATTTAGAACTAAAGCTAGTAATATGCCAGAAATTAGATGCTGTCACTTTCGTGGAAGATTTTGGCTGGGGTTGGAGGGTTCAATTTTTTAAAAAAGTGCTCTGTAAAAAGCAATAGAATTGATTGGCAGGATGGAGATAAGAATCGGTCATAACATCTGGATGATGGATTGTAAAGACAAGATCCTATGGAGGTAAATTTATGGAGACAAAGAGTGAGACTTGTTCATTGGTCTGGGAATTGGAAAATAAGGGCTCTCACATGGCTTTCAGATTTCAAATCTATGTGATTGCAAAAGAAATTACTGCTTCACTGAAACAAGTCAGTATAGGGGGGCACTTTTTCAAGCAGGAAAGAGCAGTCGTTGGGTATGGAGAAAAGAGAGATGATGAGCTGGAGTTTAGGTACATTGTTCAGTGTGCTAAGTGGGAATGTCTAGAAAGCATACAGCGATACAGTACCAAGCTTTGGAAAGAAGCTAGTTCTATATAGAAACTAGTTACTTTTCACCTAAATGAATAAAACTGAAAAGACAATGATTTTTTGAAAAAAAGGATTACATAAAGAAGTAAATGGAGAAGAATGAATATAGGCCTGCTGAGTACTGCTCAGTTTTAGGGCAAAAAGATGAATGTGCTTCAAAAGCTTATTAGGAAAATACATCAGCAGGAGTAACTTTGACCCAAAATCAGTGTGAAAAGATTTTTGTAAGTCAGCTAAGATACAACTAGCAAGTTTAATAATGCTTTATTTTGCCATCTGATGATACTGGTTAGAGTATAGGAACTTGGGGGAATCTGATGAATGGTAATCCCAGCTGCTAGAGTTCTTAAGGCGGCTGTCAAACTTCATATCCAGTGGGGTTGCTGAATTTTTGGAACACTTTAAGCTAGATGAAAATATCTTATTTGTGATGCACCTGGCTTTCAACTGCCCATTCTGGAGACTTCACTTAGTATATGACTGTAATAGAACAAAACTTCTCCGTTTTTCTTGTGTCCATATTTACACACGTCTTTCTTCCTTTAACCCATAAAATCAGGCAATTTTTATTAAATCTGCTCTTGTAGTCCCAACTTTCATATGTCTCTTTTTCAAATTATCAACTATATATGTTTTTTTTTAAAGTTGGGATTACCTTATTTTTATTTCATAACAAATTGTAAGTTTCTTGAGCCTAATATAATTCTTTTCCATGATTATTTTTGATGGCATGGGAAGATAGTGTTAACCTTTGGAGTCTATGTGTCAATACAAATCCTTCAATCAGATAGACTTTATAATTCAAAATAATTCCTGAAACTTTTAAAAACTGAAACGTAAAAATAAAATATATAATGTTATAATATATACAGGAAAATAAGCATGGAATTTTCTGCCTTTTGGATGCTATTTTTTTTATTAGTTTTAAGCTAAAACATCAACTTGACTGCTATAAAAAAAAAAAAAGAACTCTTTTTTGCCATGATCTGTTTTGTTGCATTGAGATAATTAAATTTTAGTATAACTGGAGCAAGAAAATATGCTACCATGACAAGCAGTACAAAAAATGCATTTAAGAAATTTATTTTATTAGACTCATACTTTTAGTAGTGATTACAATAGGGAAAGGAAAATTTGCAGCTACATCAATGAATTTAGGGGATAATGGATTATACTCATACCTTTTATGTTTTTCTAAACAATCACTTTCAAAAGTTCATTTTAAATGAAGGTACAACAATAATTTGATTTGAAGAACAATAAATCACTAGGTGATATGGAGTTAAAAAGCTTAATGTGCACTATTAGTTTTCTTCATTGATCTACTATGCTACTGATATTCAAAATAATTATAAAGCAGGTGGTTGGATAGCAAAATCTAGTTAATAAATAGATCCAAGGACGCTAATCTCAACTTTCATTTGATCCAAGAAAATAGACTGTAGAGCTTGAAATTGCTCTTTTAAGGGACATACTTTATGAATATTTTTCCTTTGGTTTTTAAGAGGAGAAGTACAAATCTTCATTAGAGTCCCCGCTTTTAAAATAGTTTCTCCATTTATTTTGTAACTCCGAACATTATTATAAAACTATGAAATACTAATTGCATTTGCACCTGAACAAGACTTTTAGAATGCTGTATTACATATATTTACTTTCCTTCTCTCCCTTCCAAAACCTCAGTGGCTTCCAGTGAGAAGCCTTTGGAACAGAAATAGAAACTACTTATCCTGAAACTTAAAGTCCTTTATTAGCTGCTTTCTATGTTTCTTCCTGAATTTACCTACCATCATCTCCTGGTCTAACCGGTCCTCTAAAGTCAAACTCATTTTCTAAACGTGTTGGGAGCATCCTTTTCTGTGTCCCATTTCCTCTCCGTTTGTCTCCACTTAAGCCTGGAAAGCCATCAATCCAACCTCCTCAATAAACTATTCCCTCATTCACTGTTGTTCTTTTTGTCTTTCTGTGATGTTTGGAATTTCTTTTTAACCTTTCTATCTGTTTCATAAATTACGCTCTGTTAATCCTCTGAAGGGGAAAGAAGTGTATGGTTTTTTGTATTCCCAGGACCTAGCCCAGTAGTCCAGACACGCTCAAGAAATGGACGCTCATGTCACTTGACGGTCTGAAGTAAAACATCTCTCTTGAAACAAATTCTAACATTATTGAGATGTGTGAGTTTGGCAGGTGAACATTTTCCTATTTACTAGTAGAATGAATTGAGAATTATTTTCTTTGTCCAATTTCTTACTATAGCATAACCTGAATTTTAGGTTAATAAATTTCCCAATAATTAAAATATTACCTAGGCATAATATCCTCCAGAGCATTTATGAAATCATTAATTTTATAGAACCATAGAATATTTAAATTAAAAAGCCTATAGAATAATGTAGGTCAAATTTATTTATGAATGATAAAAATAACACTAAGAGCAGTTGAGTAATATAATCATGGCTAGGATTTAGGCATCCTTGATAGAAAAATAGCCAAAGAAAAGAATAATAAATCAACAAAATACTAAAATAAAACATAAACTTTTGAAAAGATGGAGGTGGTGAAATGGATCCTAACTGAAAGATAATGATTCTTCATTCATCCACATTCATCTTGATAATCTTAGGTGTAGAATTATTACAAGCCCTGGCCAAATAAACAGCAAGTCCTTCCACCAACGTTATATAGAGACAAGTTTCGATAACCTTAAACACTGAACAAATAAATTTAAAGTAACAATCTAAAGTGTCAATGTGAACTAGTTTTTTTGATTACAGTTATTTGCCTTGTTTTCTTTTCTTAGATACTTAATCCGACCCGATCCACTGGCCTACCTACCAAATGGTGAACCCAGTCGAAAAAACAGCATCTGCAACACCACAGGCCAAGATTCTCGGGAGGAAACTCAGCTTTGATAAAAAAGAAAATAAGAGACTTTTTTCTCCTACAAGGATCTTGCTTGAAACAACTCTAAATCTTAGAAAAACAAGAGTGTTGCTGGCATGAAATAAACTAGATTGGAGTATATCCAATTCTCTCATATTAAAAAAAAATCTATTCTCCTAGAAGTTTAGATAACTTTGAAATTTAAAGTACTGCTTTGTTGGTACTCCTCCCATTAATATTTGAAAGACATCAATGGAATGATTTTGAAAACCTAAATTGAAACGCAAAAATTTGAACCTGATGTTTCATTGTTTGACAATAATACAAACTGTATGAAGCCAATTTTTTAAAAGTATTAAGGTTTATGAAAGTAAACTAGAAGTCCAGTTATATTTGGTGCGTCCCAATGGACATAGAAGATTGTTGCTCCACTTAAAATTAAATGTGTCCTATTATATTCTTTAAACTTGCCATTTTATAAAAATGAGCTCATCACAAGTGTCCGGCCTTCTCTACACAGATTAACAGACAAACTTGTGTGGCTGACTTTTGTGTAAGAATCATAGTTTGCTTTAGAATATGGATCTTTAAGTCATTTTACCCTTTTTGTTGACTTTTCACATGATATATTCATTTTAGAATTTGAGCTGTTCATAGCATGTTTTATTACTCTGAAGAAACAAAAACAACAAAAAAAGAAATATCAACTACATGAACTTTTCCCTAACCTTATGTTTAACACACGTTGTATGCCAAGAACAGTATACGAAAGCAAATATTTATTGTTTCTCCTAAAAGAATCCTAACATAGAGAATACTTAAAACACATTTGTCGACTTAAATCTGATCTAAGAATTGAAGCATTAATTGAAATATTCAATAAATATTTAACATTTTTATATATCTATACAGTATATTTCATTAGAAAGATAGTTTAAAATTAAAAGAAACAAAATTATACTTTTTATAGAATACAAAGAAATTTCAAAACATTAAAAGTCCTCCTTTATGCCTTTAGTATTGAAATAATAATACACAAAAAATTGGTATATCAAAAATTTTGATCTAATTTTGGAAAGTTATCTATAGGAGCTATGTTTTAACATTGTGAGGAAAAAGCATAAAATAAAAATAAGTAGGTTTTGCTGTTTAAATGTAAGGTAAACCATACATAATTTGACAGTTATAAATAAGGAAACGCTGACCTTTGGCAACACCAGTGCTTTTACCTGCATTGCATTATTCCCTTTCAGAAACAGGTTGAAAAGCACAGAGCACAGTTTGCCAGGTAGTTGAAATGCACTGTCATTCCCATGAAAGAGACGTTGACAAATTTAAAAAGATATTTTTCTTCCAATTTTGTGTATTTTAATTTCTGAATTTGACATTAAATTTTAATTCAACAGAAAATAGGACACATAAGACTAGAAAGAGACATGTTATCATTTCTTTTCACAAAGAGGCAGATAAATTGAAAGGAAAATAGAAGGATTAAAAATAATAAAGAGGGCTTCCCTGGTGGTGCAGTGGTTGAGAGTCCACCTGCCGATGCAGGGGACACGGGTTCGTGCCCCCCGGGAAGATCCCACATGCCGCGGAGCGGCTGGGCCCGTGAGCCATGGCCACTGAGCCTGTGCATCCGGAGCCTGTGCTCCACAACGGGAGAGGCCACGACAGTAAGAGGCCCGTGTACCGCAAAAAAATAAATAAATAAAATAAATAAAAATAAAGAAAGCCTAATATTTCCCCAATAATTCTATGGATATAAAATATAAAACATAAAATGTGAAATTATAGATTATATAGCCATTGTATATTTGGCTTTGAGAATATGAAATGCCTTTTTGTTTAGTATTTTACATTACTCTCATTTTAGAATAACAAGAACATCAAGAATTTCCCCTAAAATAGGGAGAGCCTGTATTTAATTTTCTTTAACTATACAGGGAAGTAGAATTTATAACAGGTTACTTAAAATTGGAAACATATCTTAAAACAAAGATTGTATGCATATGTATGTGTGTATGTTATAAACACAGCTGAAATATATCAGACAAACATATATTCACGTGTAAAATTTCAAACTAAAGGTGGAATTGAACAAATACATGTAATGGAGAATAATAAATTTAATGAACAATAATAAATTTAATGAACTTGTTTTATATTTGCACATTGATATTTAAGTATGATGTTTCGAGTTGCCTTTTCTTTACTCCATTACAATTATGTTTAAGAGTAGATGTAAGATTTTATGAATCTTCTATTTCCCCACAAGATCTCAAGTTGAGTATTTTTGCATTATGACAGTTGTCAAGACTAGGATTTTAAGCTAGGACCTGACTATATTTCCTATAACACTATAAAATTTGTTTCATAAATTTTACAATAATTATTTTTGATTATGAACATTAGTCCAAATTTAATATTTGACACAATTCATATTAGCTTGCTATAATAATGATAGTTTATTAGCTTTTCTGTTATTTAAAGAATAAAAACATACTTATAAAAGCCTTTTAACAAACAGTTGCCTTTTTAAATACTTACACTTGCATATGAAAATAAAAAATGAAGTCAACATTAGTCCTTGTAACCCTATGGGATTTGGTTCTGTTTATTGTCTATGTACCATTTTGCTACCAGTTACACTGAATTGCTTTAAAATAAATAATAAAATTATTTCTGATGATGAAAACTTTTGATGCTTTTTACCAAAACTTGAGGTATTTAGACAAATTATATTTTGAGTTGTCGCAATTATATTTTCACTTGTCACTTTAATATTTCAAAACCAGTATAAACATGAAGGTGATCTCATTGGAAAAGATAGCCATAAATAAACTCATTGAATTACTTCTTAACATAATAGCTCCTGCATAACTATGTCACAGGAAAAGGGAAGGAAGGAAGGCAGGACAGGGAGGGTGGAAAGAGAGAAGAGGAAGGGAACAAAGGGAGGGAGGGAAAAGTAGAAAAGGAAAGGGAAGAAGAGAGAAGAAAAAGAAGGCAAAACGAAAACAATGTAGGTGCCAGAAGAGAATTTTTTTTTTTTTTAACAAAATGGAAGATAATGTCTCAATACAGTCATTTAAAAGCCAGAAAAGCACTGGTTAGAGAAAATAAAAATAATTTTAAATGCAAAACTAGGCTTTTGATCTAAGGGAAATGGAATAGAAACTTTTCTCCCCATTCCTTCTCCTAAATACAGGTAAAAACCCTAGATATGAAACTGAGCAGGACCTTGTGGGGCCTTCCGAGGGACAGACATCTCCCGCACCATGTCTCAGGAAAGCAGTCAAGCAAGACAAAATAATAATAGTTCAGCCATAAAACAGTCAAGGACCCTTAGTTCCTCAAGAGCTATAAATTCTGAGCCATATCCTGGAGCTGTTTTGCAGATACTGAAACCCCCGCAAGAGGGAAGAACCTGACTGTGTACCGCCCACCAACACGTAGATCCCACACCAGCTGGAACCAGAAAATTGAAAATTGAGATTCCTGAAATAACATCCTGTTACCTCACCACCAACCAATCACAAGGATGTACATGAGCTGATTACACAGGGCCCTCTCCCTCACCTTGCCTTTAAAATCCCTTCCTCGAAAGCCACTGGAGAGTTTGGGTCTTTTGACCAGTAGCTGACTGCTCTCCTCGCTTGGCACCCTGCAGTAAATGCTGTACTTTCTTTCACCACAACCAAGTGCCAGAAAATTGGCTTTGCTGCACGTTGGGCAAGAAGACCCAAGTTTGGTTGAGTAACAGATATTATACATCAATCCAGCATAAGAAGACTGAAAGGTAAAGAGAAGGAGGAAGATGGACTAGGGAACTGGGGCTTGAGGAGCAGCATGGTGGTGAGTTCTCTGGGTTTTCTTTTTGCGTTCTGTGGAGCATGCTCTGGATATAGGGAAATACTAATGAACACAGACAAATTACCAAGAAAAACCTGCTCTGTACTTCCAAGGGACTGACTTTGCAGCATATGCAACTGTCACAGCACAAGCCTTCTGATGATCCTGCAGTGTGATTGGCTTGTTCAGAGAATGTCTCCTAAAATATATGGTGGTCAACACACCCAGTGGCTAGAAGCTTCCCTCAGCATCCCCTCGGATGGTGGTGTAGTCAAGTGCCTCCAGTGAGACCCTTCCCCGTGAAGACGCTCCGGCGATTTACAACAAGGGAGAACCCCAGTGACTTTTCTGCAATTCTTTGAGCCACAGCAGTGCCAGCAGAGTCTGGGTTTCAGCCCTGGGGGTCTCTTCATGGGATGCTGTATCTCAGCTCTGAAGACAATGCATGCTCCTTGTATCTGCTATTGCCATATTATTTTCAAGTTCTTACTACTTGTTACTAACCAATCTGTCATTACTCCAAAGCTCTGCTACAGTTTATAATTATCTACCTTAAAATTTCTCTGTCCAAATCACTGTGTAGTTTATTTCTCCAGACTGAATGCTGGCTGAGACTGGATGCATAAATGAGTTCTCCATCTGAATAAATCTGAGATAATGGTGATATCAATCAAATTCCAAGGACTGCAATCTGAAGGACAGATATTGGGAAAATTCAACAAATTAAATAATGTCTGCTGGGAAATTTTTAAGACAGAAAATTCCTGGGAGCATAAGACAACTTCTGTTTCATTTTGATCTCCCTGATTTTTTATAGGACTTCTCTCTAGTCTATATTATTTGGAGGGACAGGTCAGTATTAACTATGGTAGATCAATCTAAGATTATAGCAACTGGTTCTAAAGAAGCAGTTACTTGGCTTATAATTGAAGCTTATGTGCTATCATAGTATTCAACAGAATTTTATTCTATTGCTTATATCTAAAATGTTTCAATAGAGATAAAATAACAGTCTGTCTTCCTAAGTATAAGTCATAGCAGAAATATAAGAAACTGCACTATAATTTAGTCACACTCCAAAGAAATATATAGTTCTACACAGAGATTTATGTTTTCCATCTATCACATACAAAATATGTTTCATTTCATGTGCTACCAGGCTAGATAACTTTGCACTTGAAAGTTAAATACAATTCCAAAAGGAAACATTCCTGAATTTACAGACTATCTTTCCCTGATCTGTATGTTATTAATATTTATATAGAATAAGAAAGCTTATGTAGGTCTTGGAATATTCTCAACTTACAAAAGATAGGACCTATGAGATGCTCTTATTACTATGCCTGAGGTAAGTACTGAACTTGAGGTTTGTAAACACAATTACTAGAATAATATAAATATTCAAATCATTGGAGTAGTATAAATATAATGGAAATATTTACTATCTTAGAATTCAAACTTAGATGAAAAATGTTGAGAAAACACTAACTACTTGAAAAATACTTCAATTTTAGATATTATGGGGCAACTAAGCTGCAAACGATTTGATTTTGAAAAGAGACTATCTTATGATTGCTTTTTAATAAAAACTAATTGATTTTTAATGTTTATGACAAAAAGCATGCTGTGAAATGACTATTAAATAACTAACATTTTCACTGGAAAACATGTTACTAAAAATAATTAAGTAGCTGTGCTTGATTTATTATCTCTAACTAAAGGAGCAAAATCATTTATTTTGAAGTACTCAACGGCCTCCAAGTTAGTGTGGGCAATCCTCATTTTTCACTTGAGTGAAATTAAAATTTATCCTTCTACTAGGAAACAAATTGAAATCCAATTTGAAGCAAAATGGAGAGTAATCAGTTACCTCCAAGTCACTGTTACAAACTCAAGAACCTGTGTTAGCAGGAGTGAAGATGGTTCCTTGATCACTCTGGAATATAAATAATTCAGGGCACATTTTAAAAAATCTGTTGAAAAATTTCTATTTAACAACATGGTTGTGATATTTATTAGATGGTCCTATAAGTTGAAAATCACTTAATAAAATAATTTTATTTTGTTGTCATTTTGGGGGCATGCTATCATTTTTTTTCTTGTTTGCTGAAATATTGATATTGTGAGAGAATTTTGTCTAAAATGGATCAGGGGATATAAAATGGAAAAAAATCTCACACATGTGCCTTCAGGAAGACAAAAACTTAAAGACTGAGAAACTGACTTCCTATAAATGCCTGATTTATAGAAAACTGATAATATTAGAATTTCTTAAATGATAGGGGGTTGGTCTGGTGTTGCCTCATATCAACCTGAGGAAATTTTTTCATGGCTTCTAGAGGGATGAACAAAAATTGACCCAGGTCAGGTTGGTCTCACAAAATAAACCGAATTGAGCTTTGTTTGTATGGCAGTGCTGGTTTTGTCTGCATGGGGAATTTTCAAAGGTGGTCTCCGTTTTTTTTTTTTTTATTTTAAAAGACTCTAACTGAACTCTCCCCTCTTTACATTCCTGCCCATAAATACAGCGACCCCAAACCCTCAACAGACTTTCCTGTACTGTAGTTTACTACTGTTTGCACGTCCCAAATAGCAATTCCTCTGCTATTCCTGAATAAACTCATCTTTTTGACAATTTTGAGCTTGCCTCATTTTACATTTTCATTTGGATCAACAAAACTACATCCTGTAAATAAACTATTAAACGTGTATTATTAAGACTCTGCAAGGGGACTTCCCTGGTGGTTCAGTGGTTAAGACTCCGCGCTTCCACTTCAGGGGGCTCGGGTTTGATCCCTGGTCCAGGAACTAAGATCCCGCATGCTCTGTAGTGCAGCCAAAAAAAAAAAAAAAAAAAAGAATCTGCAAGAACAAAAGCTTAGCATTTCACAAGAGTTCCTGTAATATTTGTAAATGTTTTCTTAAATAGAAACTATTTAAAAATATTGACAAGATCTGTGCTGCCTCATAATTATTTGGACTTACAGAGCCATTTTTCTGTATTGAAAGAATCAGACTTCCCTGATATATTTCAATATTCCTCAACCCCTTCCTTTTGTCTACCTTTTGATACAAAATAGCTACCAAAGTAATTACTAAATTCATGTAACCTTGAAGTAACTTAGTGAAGTAATTTAATGTCTTTTTGTATCATGGATAGAAGACAATTTTCATCTGAGTCCAAAAATCAATTGTTTCTTTGTAACTCTTCCAATATCTTCACAGGATAAACTACAGGATACAGGTGATGATCAAGGGTAAGTAATTTGTTTTGTGTATACAATATTGATCAAGTCTCTGGACTTACCTGTGTTGTAATTGCCACATCTTGCATCCTGGTATGGTTTACTGCACCAACTTACAGAGGCAGCTACTTAGTGCTGGGTGTGCAGAAGCTCAATAGTGGGAAATTTTGGCTGTGTGGAAAGGTGCTTTGTCACCCAGCATCAACTCCCCAATATTGTAACATGGCTGTTGTTTCTGTGATATTTCTTACCAACCTGGAAATTTCTGTCTGAGGCTCTGAGGAATATAAACCACTGGCCTTGGTACCTGGGTGATGAAATTGGAAATGACTTTGGTAGGAGAAAATTGTACATGTGCAAAACCATAACAAATCATTTATTATTCATTATTGCATTCCCACAGAGTAACTCTTATGCTTTCTATAATCATTTAATACTTCTTGATTTGAATTTATTTCATTTTCACCCAACTAATTCTCAAAGTTACACACATAATAAATATCAATAGGGAATCAATAACTTCAGATAATCAACTCATCTTTAAATTTTTAGTTGTATGTTTTTCTTTTGATATTAAAATTATGATGGAGTCAAATTTGAATCTCATAATTGTGGTATAGCTTGAATTTCATAGAGCGAACACAAAAGGTCACAAAAGCCCAGATTGTGATAGAATCAATTCTTCTTTATTCAGAACAAGGAAGTTTACCTGTTTGAAAAGGTCTCCAGAGTATAATCATTTCAGTAGAAAAAAAATGATGTGCAGTAATAAGGTTATTATAAAGACATAAAGAAAACTTAAGTTTATATAAATTAAAGAATGATATTCTGGGTGGCAATTTTATCGAGAATCCTAAACTCTAAAAACCTAAACTTATGTGCACATCTTCTAAATGTTTATAGCTAATGCTGAAAGATGCAGTGTAGATTTTTTGAGGCCAAAGATACTAAAAGCACATATCCAGTTCCAGAAAGAAAATCTGAGTATTGTACTTGAAGATAAACACCCATTAGCATGTACCATCTTTTAGCAGAATTTCATATAAGCAAAATTCTTCTCATAGGAAGCCACTGAAATAAAGCTTTGATGGTGAAATTGTTGCTAATAGTTTTTGTATCAGGATCTCTCTTCTAACACACACATCAGAGTCTGTTTTCATGAAAAAATGGACACTGGAGTCATAAATAGTAACCCATTGGAACTTTATGGGTCAAGTTTTCTTATGTATCCTAAAAGTTCTGTTGAATAATATCATGACCTTTTCTACTTTCTTTCCTTACATCTTCAGTGGAATTGTCTCTCTCAACACTTCACTTAAATACGGGAACCACAGGATAACCCTGTTCCACAGTTTCATTTCCCCAGGTTTCCCTGATACTGTCTCCAACTGACTTCTTGTATGGTTAGGAATAGATTAAAAAATACCAAAAATGATGTTTAGTCTTTACAGTTGTGTATTTCATTGATTAAAAAAATTCATATGCCTATGAATACATGTTTTTCTCATTGGTTTTAAGTGTTCATCTATTGCCATTAAACTTTTTTTTTCATAGTAAACAGATTTCTGGTAGAAGCATTCATTGTGAGGGTTTTTGTTGCTTTGATTTCCTTAAGGGATGAAGTTTCTTCTTTCAGAAAAAATTTTTTTTGAAAATTATATATTTTTTTGAAAATTTTTTTTTTGAAAATTTTTTTTTTGAAAATTTTTTTTTGAAAATTTTCAAAATTTTTTGAAAATTATATATTTTTTTGAAAATATAAATAGCTCCTATTATAATTGGAGCTAAAAGAGTGTTGGGTTTGGGCACCAGAGGTATGAAAAAGTAAATGGCTCATTTGTAAGTAGATGGTACAGATTAAGAAAGGCAATTTTATGAAAAGCAGAGAACAGATAATTGCTGTTTTTATGTGACTCATGTTTTGTAACTTTTTCAAGTGTCTTTGGGAGCTGATATATTGCAATAGAGAAAGTATATCCAGCTCTAAAGTGATAATCTTCCCTATTTAGTAAATATGTGTCTTTCTTTTCTCATTTATCCTTTGGCGTTATAGGTAAAAAATGAAATTTGGATCTGAAAATAATGTTATACCTTTGGTTTCATATAGTTGATACAAATGATGCTGAAAATGTATAACAAGCAAAAAATATTTTAATGTTGTCAGTTCATTTTGATTTTGAACAAGAATATTCTGACTGCAGGAGCAGAAAAAATACATAGCTGACAACATAGTAGACACTAATATCGTGTATATCAACAGAAAACCAAATGCTGATAAATCACCACATTTCCTTAAATGAAGATATAATAATTATTTCTGTGGTGAGTAATCTACTCTTTTCATCTTTCTACTTCATTTCAAATAGTAAAAAATCTAATCTACTTTTTCAAAGTCCAGGACACTGTTTGTTCCGTTTTTACTAATGACAGGAGTAGTTTGTTTAAACTATCTTGCATATATGTACCCTTCCTTTTTACTTTCTTGCATTCATAATTATGAAGCAATAACCTGATTTCAGTTCATCTTTCATCCATTCTCTGGTCAAGTAGTGGGATCTGAAATTTGAATATAGCCCTTAAACCTGACCATCTTACTCTCCTTAGATTGTCTCTTTACACATCTGTGGAGATACAGAGAGACTGAGAACACTTTCACCCACCCTTACTGTGTATAGCTGGTCACATGGTCCAACATACCTCAAGGGCTCAGAAGAGAGACCTGGCAATATTTAGAGCCTAACCAACGGCTGCCACATACACCTAGACACACCATGAGATTTAGGACTTGAGTGATAAAAATAACAACCTGAAAGCTCCCAGAGAAACAAAGAAAAACAAACAGATACACAAATAAAACAAGCCACCTAGAAATAAATGAATTTCAGATCTGCAACAGATTTCTCTTTAACATGCTCTGTCTAGAACATAATGGAGCTACACTTTTAAAGTTTTAAGGAAATTGTTTTCCATTTTGATTCTGTACCAAATAAAATTATCAGTGTCTTCTGAGGGTAGAAAAAAAGTTATTTTTGAGATATGGAAGGACTCAGATAATCTATCTCCCATTCATCTTTTTTTTTTTTTCTTCATGTGGTTTTTTTGGTCAATATACACAAGCAAAGGAAAGAACAATGAAGGATGGGATGCAGGATTAGAGGGAAACTATCTACCATATTGTAGAAAGTGGATGGGGAGCTCCATGGGCCCAATAAAATCAATCTTATGATAAATAAATAAACCAAGACAGAGCTACCCTGTATGGTTCTAAATCTAAAGGGGGTGACTTTCCTAATGTACACATTGAAGATTTTTAGATTTCTGAGGACAATTTTCTCCAGATAGCAGTAAAATGCCTTGCACCTGGAAAATCCATATAACAAATGATTTTAAGTCAGATAGAATTAAATATCTTAAAGAAGAGGTACTTTGCCCAAAGTTGCCATTCAGGCTAATGTCAGGGCTGGACTAAAATCAAAGGGAAATAGTTCAAGGAAAAATAAACCAAAAAGCCTCTAGATAAATAGGATATAAAAATAAAGAAAACGTAATGATTCTACTAGAAGCAAAGGACATCAATAAATAGTTCTGAGGGTTTTCATATCACCGAGTTATAATCCTCTTCACAACCTACATACTTTCTCAAGGTAATTTAATTTACTTCTGCAATAAACTAATGAATATATGCAATCTTCACACGGATGACTCCCCAAATTTAAATATATCAGGTCACAGCATCAATGTCTATTATTCAGAATCCTTCTCAAATCTCCCAACCCACAATGTACTTATTATTAAGTCTCCCTCCCCCATTATACTTATTCACTGCATCATTTTTGAATGTTTGCCATTTGTGTTACATACCAGTTATGTTGTTATTCTTTGCTTAATGTCTTTTTTCCATTAGATTAGACAGCAATCATTGTGTATTATAATGCACTGCCTAGAACGTTATTGAAACTGTTTATGTGTGTATATCTATAAATACGTAGATAGCTGATTCACTTTGTTATAAAGCAGAAACTAACACACTATTGTAAAGCAATTATACTCCAATAAAGATGTTTTAAAAAAAAGTACATATATTTGAAACCAATAAGAATTGTTCTGTTCTACCTATCTTCAGTGGTTTTGGTTTATGGAATAGATTTGCAAACTGTATGTACTGTGTGCCAGTGGAAGAAAAATATACTTAGTTTATCATAGTTTGATTTTATGATCTTAAGTATGGTCAAGAATTTACTTTAACTTGAGAAGAACTGCTCTGTAGCTTTCACCAAGGGTATGAAAACTTGGGATTCCCTACAGTAAGAATCATCAATAAAAGCTTTTCCACAAGTGTAGTTAATGTACTCGATTTTTCAGAATATAAAGTTATAAATGCATAATTTAGTCCAATCTGTGAAGAGAAATTGCCCAACATCAATGAATTTATATCCACAATGAAGGGACTTAAAATAAAAAAGCACTCTGTTTATAACTAAGGCTTATCTCAACAATGCTTTTGCTTGAATAAGGTAAATATACACAATGTATCTAAATAATTTGTGCTATTATTAATTAGTTATATATATGCTTATAGAGATTTTGGAATATACATAAAATATGAAAAAGACAGTCATTATAATTTACAATACCAGCTCCCAAACATATTTTCTATTAATATATTTGTGTTTTTCTTCTTTCTACATAACTTTCTCAATGTAGTATGTATATCGAATATTGTATTAGATGCATCTGCAGTATTATATCTTGATTTTTAAAAATTTTAATTTAATTTAATTTAATTTTGATTCTTTTCTCTCTTTTTAAAAATTTATTTATTTATTTATTTTTGGCTGCATTGGGTCTTTGTTGCTGCATGCGGGCTTTCTCTAGTTGTAGCAAGCAGGGGCTACACTTTGTTGAGGTGCACAGGTTTCTCACTGTGGTGGCTTCTCTTTGTTGCGGAGCTAGGGCTCTAGTTATGGTACATGGGCTCAGTAGTTGTGGCTCAAGGGCTCTAGAGCACAGGCTCAGTAGTTGTGGCATGTGAGCTTAGTTGCTCCACGGCATGTGGGATCGTCCCGGACAGGGGCTCGAATCTGTATCCCCTGCATTGGCAGGCAGATTCTTAACCACTGTGCCATCAGGGAAGCCCTATATCTTGATTTTTAAACTTAGTATTCTACTGTGGGGCTTTTCAAAGTTTGAAGCATTCTTGAAAACATCTTTATAACTGTATAATGTCCCATCATTTATATACACCCAAATGTAACCATTTTCATATGGTTATTAAGCTATTGTCCCCAGCTCCAAATCCACCCTTTTTTTCTGCTTCACGACTCCTGACTGATATATTATATAATGGATATTTACATCATAATATTTATATAAATAAATATATATATTTAGGTCCTTTTTCTTATTTGACACATGGGTTCTCTATGTTTGTACCTTGGATTATAGCCAAAGATTCATCTTCAGACACGTTAATGCTTTCCTAACTTATCCTTGATGTTCCCTGAAAGGTGGAGACAGTCATTGGAGCAGCATTCTAAGCCTCTCGGAATGATAAGTTAGTAACAAGAGCTACAACCATTCAGAGCCCAGTCCCCTGTCCCCCTTCTCATTTGGGGCCCTATTAGCCGGCAGAGAGCCTGGTGGGCATTTGTGCCTAAGGTTTATCGATAGGGGCTCTGTCCTGGCAGGGGGCCTGCGGGTCTTCAGGGCAGCCTGAGATCATACGGGCAAGTCTTTGACTCTGGGCTTCAGTATCAGAAGCATCGTTTTTCCCACAAAACTAAGCCATGTTCTCTTAACCTCTATTAGCTGTTGAGTTCTTGGGCAGAGAAAAAGGTGGCTATTTATAGGAATTCTCTATCAGAGTTTCTGAATAATGTCAGGGCTTTAGAATATATTGTCAAGCAAGGTAACGCCAGCTTTAAATCTCCTCAGCACCCTGACTAAACTAAATATTATTATTATTTTACTATGCCATTTTGATGGGTGGAATTATAGATCATTTATTTAGTGTTTTAAAATCATCACTTAGAATGCTATAGGTTATTACCATGGGTACTGGGAAAAGAGCCAATCTTAGATAATAATCACCTTCAGTAGCACATTTTAGATATGATTAAGACCAGAATATTGGTTTGAATTTTTATTCTTGTTTTTCTATCAAATAAAAAAAAAAAAAGGAAGGAAGGAAAGAAAGAAGGAAGGGTTGAGTGGACCTGAAGCGCCATTTATTGAACAGGAAATAACTGCTATAAATCGATTAGGGCATTGACTATGTGAAAGCCAATTGAACTGTCACTATCATTTTGGCTTCTCTAGATGATGGTTTGCTTAACTTGAAGTGTGCAAAGGTCAGGGTTGCAGGGTTGAATTTTTGCTCTATTTCCCTTACATCCTCCCTACATACTCTTTGCCTTGGGAACTTGCAGTTCCTTCCCCCGGAGACAGGGTGCATTTCTACCCCCTGACTTCATGTTCTCCCACTTGACTTTGGCCAATGGCATGTAAGCAGACACAATGCAAGCAGAATCTTGAGATGCGCTGGTGGGGTTGGACTTGCTCTCTTGTTCTTGTATCATTCTACAATAAGAATGTGCCCTAATCAGCCTGCAAGTTTGGGGAAGATGAGAGGCATAAAGGCAGACTTGGACCGACCTGCGGCGTGGAGTCCAGCCCAGCCATGCTCACCCTGGCTCAGCTGACCCCCAGGTGGCCCACAGAAGTAAACAATAAATGCTTTCAATTTCAGGCCACTGTATTTTGAGACAATTTGTGACACAGCATTCTTGGCAGATGTAAAATGTCGAGTTCTATACCAGGCACTTTTGCATTGGTTCCATCAGTTTACATTCCTAAGGGTCAATCATATGAGGTAGGTTTATTACCTGCCTTTCAAACTAAGAAACAGCCCTTGAGAAGTTACACAATCTGCCCAAAGCAACATAGCTAAAAAGAACAGAAATCTAATTCCAGTGGAAAAGTTCAATTCTCCCATTGATAAAACTAATTTCTGTCAGGATTGTTCTCAGTAGCCAAGAATCAGCTTCAATGGAGCTGCAACTCTATGCAGGTGCCAGGAATGTATTTTGCTTTGATGTATTAAGATTGATTTTGTTTAGCAGGACCTAAGCTGGCATCGTGGCAAAGTGATTAAGAGTGTTGTCTCTGAAATCAGAGAGGCTGGCTCAGTCTCCAGGCCCCCAATTCAGTATTTACAGACCATCAGGCAAGTTACTTAACTTGGTGTTTCAGTTTCTTCAATATGACATGGGTATAAGTCTCTGTATTTCATATGGTTGTTATGGGATTTACATGTGTTAATATATTTAATAATCACTCAATAAATATTAATTATTGTTATTTTGTAGAAATGACTGATTTTTACACAGAGATATTGCAGGATCAGTTCCAGACCACTACAGTAAAGGGAATATCGCAATAAAGCAAGTCACACGAGTTTTTTGGTCTACCAGTGCAAGTTATGTTTACACTGTACTGTAGTCTATTAAGTGTGCAAAAACGTTATGTCTAAAAAATGTATAGACCTTAATTTTAAAAATACTGCTACAAATTGCTAACCATCATCTGAGCCTTTGGCGAGTCATAATCTCTTTGCAATAGTCACATCGAAGATCATTGAGCATATATCACCATAACAAATATAATAATAATGAAAAAGTTTGAAATATTGGGAGAATTACCAAAATGGGACACAAAGACACGAAGTGAGCAAATGCTATTGGAAATGTTTGACACAGGGTTGCCACAAACTTTCAATTTGTAAAAAACACAAGAAAGCAAAACACAATAAAATGAGGTACTCGGTTATAGCGAAGGGGGGATCTAGCGTCGTTTGTGAGATCCTGTATACAGACGATCAGTTTCAACATCTATTATTCAATCGGGGTGCGAGAAAATCACTCAGTTAACGAAGGGCAGTTACCAAATATGTACATGCACAAAGTGCCAATGTGGTGCTAACTCTGAGATGGTCCAAGAAAGTTCCAAAAATCTATACCTACAGTGCATAGACTGTCTCATTTTTCACCTTTGGACCATTAGCTTCTGCAATTTCTAGTGCAATTCATTCTCTGCTTCAACAAACCCTAAAATCACTATCCTCTGATACACTGAGGGTCTTCAGGACCTTCGACGTTACACTTAGGTTCTAGACAAGTTGCAGCATTACAGTCCTGAAATTTTTCTGAGCCTCATGAAGCAGTAATAATTAGTAACCACACCCTTTGGACACAAGGCCATCGAATGCAGCGTGAAGGATGTCAAATCATCTGGGAATGATGCTTTGTTAAGGTTTGCTCTCAATTTCTGTGTATGTTGGAGAAGTTTCTTAATTGTTTTCTCTGCTGGCTAGGCAAAACTTTCAATACATGGAGATCCAGACAGTGAAGAAAAAGAGGGACCACCTGGCCAACTTAATGAAAATATTCTTTCAGCCTGTTATTGAGTTTATTATGTTCCCAAAATGCTTGCTCTGTTTGTCACCGTTACGTTGACACTGGTCCAGGAGCAGGAAATCTCTTTTCTGATAAATAACAAGAAACAAATAAACAACAATAATGACTATAAATAGAAGTATATTATTTCGTATTTTTGAAATATTATATTGCTAACATTGCATATAGATTTCAAAACAATAGACTTAGTTGATCTCCTTTGAGGCAATAGATATGAGGCACCAAAAAAAAAAAAATCCCCAAATGCAGACATGGAACAGATCAAGAAATACAAAATAAGTTGGGAGAAGACACTGGCTGATGAGAATTTTTATATTTAAAGACTTACCTTGGAAACAAGCACAAGTAAAGTACAAATACTTTGGAATATGATTTGGTTTCTTTGGAATTGTTTTGTGATAGCACCATCTTGTGGCCAAATTTAAAATAGTTTTCATTGCAAACTAATCAAGGCTGGGTTTTTTCCAATATAAAGCTCCCTATGAATATTCTACCGTATTAAACTTATACCACATTGTCTTTTTTTAAAGTGATTTTAATGTAATTTTAAGAACTGGTTTTGTGTTATCTAAAATTCAAAAAGGTTATCATCATGTAAATTATTGAGAAAGATCTTATTGCAATCTTTAAGGCGAATTTAATACTCCAAAAAGTATTTAATACTTTTTAAAACCAAGGTTGTATTTGAACAAAGAAAAATCCTGTCTACCATGCATTATATAGAGGAATTCAGTTAAAATCAGAAATATTTCCAGTTATGAACTTACTTGTTAAACATTCTAGAAAAAAGTTGAAGAAATTCTATTATCATTAAGCTTTAAAATATTTTAGAATCTAAGGGCTTGGCAAGATAAAGATAACAGTCTCTAATCCATAGGAAATGTGTCGTAAGTATGAAAAGTGTAATAGAGAAAAGGCCATCAAAATTTGTGTTATTCATATTAAGTGTTAATAGTGAGTGTAACCAAACGACTCCAAGTTTAGATTTCCTGCCTTCCACTCCTTATGCTGGAATGAGGGGCCATTTCAACCAATTTCGTTTTTCTTGGGAACCATCTCACCGAGTTTTATTCCAAACCGTTGCCAACACTATAAATCTAACGTGAATTTTTCTCCATAATGCACGATTTCTAATTATCGACTGTACCTCATTGTAAGGAATATGGCCCCATTTCGATTTTCTCCCCTAGGATGGATTTCCCGTGACCATTTAGTTTAGGTTGTGACATTATTCTAGGAAGGATCATGTCCCATCTGTCTGCTTATAGGTGCAAAGTATTGATGACAAGAAAGAGAACGCAGAGTCTTTAATCTGAAGGGCAATGTAGGTGTCACAAGTGCAAACCCTTCTGTTTGCCAAGGAGGAAATTCATACCCCGAAAGTGAAACACTTCTTCCAAAGCACCTTTTCTTGTAGATAGCATAGGATTGGGTCTAGCTTTTAAATCCCAATTTGACAATCTCTCTCACTGCACTGATGCATTTAAACCATTCACGTGGAAAGTGGCTGTTAATATGGTTTTATTAATCTAAGTCTGCTAGACGTTTTTCTCCACTTGTTTTTCTTTGCTTTTATTTTCCCCTCATTTCCTGCTTTCTCTGAGTTTGTGTCTTCTTTATGATTCTATTTTATCTCCTCTGCTGACTTATTATTTATGTCTCTTTTTGACTAATTCAATAGTTTCATAAGCTTTGCAATATCGACTTTTAAGTAATCTGAGTCTATGTTCATAGAATAGTAAACCACCTCTTAAGTAGCATGAGGACCTTATATAATATATAGCATATTCCCAATTTTTCCTTCCTATCCTTTGAGTCACTTTGTTGTACATTTCTCTATTAACTGTGCTACAAACACACAGTATATTATAACTAGTTTTCATTTAAACAGTTATCTTTTAGAGTAAAGATAAAAATATATTTTACTTTCAATTATTTAATTTCTGAAAATTTATTTTTTCTGTACATCCAGATTTCTGACCCATATCATGTTTTTTCTTACCAAAGACTTTCTTTAATACCTCTTATAAAGCAGGATTGCTAGCAAGAAATTCTTTCAGCTCTTGTTCTACTGAGAAAAATCTTAATTTTCCATTTCTTTTGTAGAATATTTTCTCTGTGTATAGAATTCTGATAGTTTGTTTCTTTCTTTTGTCACTTTAAGGATGTTACTCCATTTCTGCTTGCTTGCATGGATTGTGACAAATCTGCTAAAATTCTTATTCCTTCCCTACTGTAGTTCACGTGTCTTTTTTCTTTGCCTTCAAGATATCCTCTTTTCTTTTTTTTTTGTTTGTTTTACCAGTTTGCATATAACATGCTAAGGTTTTAAAAATTTATTATTCATATTGTTTGTGGTTCTGTGGATCTGTGGTTTCTTGTCTATTTCTCCACCATTACTTATTCGAATATTTTTCTACCCCCTTCTCTCTGTCTTCTTCATCTGGCATTCCAATTATATAAGAGACCACTGATATTGTGCCATAGCTCTTGGATGTTCTGGTCATTTTGTTTTGTTTTACCCACCCCCCTCTCTCTTTTCATTTCAGTTTTTCATAGCTTTTATCGATCTATCTTGCGGGTCGCCAATTTCCATGAGGTTTCTACAGTGTCTGTCTCTCTGATGAAAATACCTATTTGATCCTGGATAATATATAGTATATTCCCTATTTCCCCTTCCCATCCTTCGAGTCACTTTGACTTTTCATTTTCCTTTGGTACCCTTCACATACTAATCACTTTTCTGTGCCTCATATGTACGTGTGTGCGTGTATGACATGTCATATAAGACAGTTGATACTAAGGTAAACATCTTTTTTGCTTGGAGGTGAGTCCGCCTTTCCTTCTGACAGGCTTTAGAGTGGGGATTTGTGTTCATCTCTTCAGGAGCTGGACTGAGTTTATAGTTGTTTTGTGCTGTGGTGGCTCTCACAGCACAGGAGATGTCAAATTACTGACACGTGTTTGTTGCGAGCTAATCGTTGGTGTTTTTATCCTTGAATGTCTTTCCCCTGCTTGTCTCTGGGCCTACCCTTTGTGTTGTGCCTCAAGAAAATCTGCCTAGGGCAGCTGTCCCTGTGTACCCACTTTTATTTTTATTTCGTGCCTGTCAGTGCCAGGGGCGGAGTGAAGAATGGGATCTTCTCTGGTGTTCCGATTAGGCCTCGATCTTAGGCACCACTGGGAACCCAGGTTTGGGGATGAGGCTTTCACGTGGCTTCCTGCCTCCCCTGCAGATATAACTTTGAGCCTAATACGCCTCCCTGCTCCTTCTCCAGGGATAGAGGTTTGCCCCTATTCTCATACCCCAAGAGCTGCAGTTTCCCCTGCATGCCTTCAGGGGAAAACGTGTGTGGTCCTTTTCCGTACAGATGCAAGCTTCCCGTGGAGGAGATGGATTCGTGTAGCGTCCGTTCTGGCAGCAGCGGCTATTTGCATTCCCCAGGTGGCAAAACAGGTAGACCTTTTCCAGGACCCCCCCGCCCCAGGTTACCCCTCGGATGCCGGGCGATGTACATGGAGGAAAAGCCTACAAAAGAGAAGGAAACCCCCAGTGTCTGCAAGCCCAGGGGGTCACATTCTCACGCGGCCCCCATCCAGTCTTCAGCTGTCAATCAAACGTTCTAGCTCCACCTGCCAACCAACTTACGCGTGACATTCTGGCATCTGTCCCAGGTAAGCAAACGCTTGGGGTTTGTTTCTAGGCGCCTGTAGGTGCTGTCTGTCTCCAGAGAGACGGGGTTAGTTGCTTTTATCATTAAATGAGTGAATTTTCAAAAATCTGCTCCTTCCATATTGAAACGTTTTCCTTGCGAAATATGTAGTCTTCATCATATCTGGTCTCAGAGTTACTTGGGGTCTTCAGCAGCACGTATAGCAAAAAGCAGTGCCCAGGAGGAGGCTCATAAGTGTCTTTTAAAGGGTGGGTACTAAGCAGCTGCATTGGACAGATGTCTAGTCCGAAAGGCCCGTGACTGATGCTGTAGGACTCCCTGACTCTGCCCCAGGCTCCGCTTGGCATGGGTCTCTGCATCCCCCTGTGCAACATCAGAGGACCAGGGTTCTCTCAAGGCCCCAGGGAAAAGGACTGGGCTTCAGTCATTTTGAATCTCTCAGTCAGGGCCTGCTGTGGCTCTTCTGTTTGTTTGAAAACACACTTTTTAATGTGCTCGCTGGTATAGAGACCCCAAGTGTGCATCCCCAAGGAGGCTCTGATGCTTTCTGAATCCAGATAGTCAGACCTCTGGCAGGAAAGTGCACAACTATCTCGTCAACAGTCTGTTCAGACTGATGAAACGAGCAGCCTCAGGCACACTTCAGTAAATCAAGCAAGGGGGACTGTTTAAGGGATATAGAAGGACGTCGGTGCCCCTGGCTCTTAGGGCAGAGTGATTAGCAACGATGTCAGATCACTCAGGATTGCAAGTTTTCCATCCCACAATTCTGCTCAGAGATTTTAAAGTTTCAGAGGATGTCATCTGAGTGGAGGGCCGTTTCAGAACTCCTCCAGTCCTGGTATTTTGTTACCAAAGCTTGGTTAGTTCGGCTCGTAGTGTGACCACTCAGGTGAATCTCATTAATCTCCATTATTCACTATTCAGTGTGATTGCTAAGGTACAGGGTAGCACACACACAGACATACATGGGGGCTTACCTGGTGGCGCAGTGGTTGACAGTCCGCCTGCCGATGCAGGGGACACGGGTTCGTGCCCCGGTCCGGGAAGATCCCACATGCCGCGGAGCGTCTGGGCCCGTGAGCCATGGCCGCTGAGCCTGTGCGTCCGGAGCCTGTGCTCCGCAACGGGAGAGGCTACAACAGTGAGAGGCCCGCGTACCGCAAAAAAAAAAAAAAAAAAGAACATGGAATTCAGCCAATGTGTTCATAATCTGGCATTTGTTAGTTGATTATCAGGCCCTAAGCCTGATAATCAACTATCCCCAACCTTTTGATCCAACACATTTACACAGATACACACACACACACACATTTCATCTGAACAGAAACAGAATCACAGAATTTGGAATTTATTTAATTTGACTGAGTAATGTCCTCCTCATCGTTGTTGAAAATGGGAAAGCTTTACAAAATAGCCTAATTGTTTTTGTGAAAACCCCAAAGTTCCAAAGTTGTGCAATGTTAGAGGGCAGACTTAGTGCCAATATACCCTGATATCAGAGCCAGATGTTAGAGTTGGGTTTTCAGTCTGTGATGGGCTGCTTGCATTTCAGGTGATGCCAACTTAAAGTCCTTCTTGCATCTGGCTACACATATTTCACAGAACACAAAACCCAGACAATTTCAACAATACAGGCAAGTGCACTCTTACGACTTGCCACTAAATGCTTCCACGTGAACTCGCTTTGAGTTTAGGCTTTAGGGAAATAGGACGGGTTGACAATTTGAGCTTCTTTGCTTCCGGCCACTCTGGTTTAGAGGAGGAATTTCACTGGATCCAGCCTTTGGCTCAAACCACCATAGGAGCTGCCTAACCACTCACCCCTCTTCTATGCATGTTTTTCAACCAACCCTTTCTCCTCATTAGACATAGAAAACCATTTGTAAAATGCAAATTATACCATATAATTCCCTAGAGCAATAGGGAATTTAGACAAAGTTAAAAAATTTAGACAAAGTTAAAAACCATAAAGGGCTTTACAAGGTCAGAGAGATTTCACCCTTGCCTCCCTCTGAAGACTTATCCTATGCCCTCCCGCTTTCACTCTGTATGCTGAATTTCTGTAAATTCAAATTTCTCATGCTTTTTTATTTTTTTTTCACCTCCAGGACATCAAATATGCTGCTCCTCTTTTTTCTTCTCTCCGTCTTCCTACCTCTTCTTAACCCTCTAAATCTCAGCCTAATTGCAAGCCCTTCTCAGCTATCCACAATGAATTAGGTACCATTATCAGACACTCTCATATGTCTTGTTTGCAGCGCTTGGCACTGGCTGAATTATTCAATTAATTGAGATTATGTGTCTGATTTCTATGTTTCCCACTAAACTATAAGCTCCAAGAGGGAAGGTACTGTGTTGATTGCTTATTTTGTTGTCCTAGCAATGAATACAGTGCTTAGAAAATATAAAATACTTGGGGGCTGACTAACTCACTGGATTTCAGCTCTGGGAATGTGATACTAAAGTCCCCATTAATGACAAAGTGTTATTTTTGTTGCTTCATTCTCTGTGCATAAACTTCCCTTAGGGGACCCTGAAGGAACTTGCAGGGCAGAACACATTTCTTCCCCAGCCAAATAGTTTCATAATTTAATGTCAGTTGTGCACTGTTCATCACCATTTCTTAAAATTCATGCTCATTTTTTCTTCTTTTTCTTTGTAAAATTTTTTTTTACCATAATTTAAGATCCATTTCACTAATGCCATATAGTCAGTGTTTTATAAAGAAATAAAATAGAGATGACTAGAAAGAAATAGAGATTTTTCCTTAAGGCTTCCTCCTAAAATAGTTTTACAGAGATTCAAATTCGAAATGTGCACATCATGAACAGAGTATTTTATTCTTTTCCAACGTGTTAAGTTTTTATCGTATTAAGCTTGAATCCACACCACATTAGTTTCTTTTTTAACATTTTATTTTCTTAACTTCATGTGTGTTTTATAAGCTGGATGGGAGATGAAACAAGATGCATTTTACATTGGACTTCAATGAGCAACTAGAACATATTATTGGAAACTACCCTTTGATTTCAGTCTATGTCCAAACTCAGGATAGACCACTGGTTTTTTTTTTTGTTTTTTTTGTTTTTTAATGAAAGCTTATTTATTTATTTATTTTTGGCTGTGTTGGGTCTTCGTTTCTGTGCGAGGGCTTTCTCTAGTTGCGGTGAGCGGGGGCCACTCTTCATCGCGGTGCGCGGGCCTCTCACTATCGCGACCTCTTGTTGAGGAGCACAGGCTCCAGATGCACAGGCTCAGTAGTTGTGGCTCACAGGCCTAGTTGCTCCGCGACATGTGGGATCTTCCCAGACCAGGGCTCGAACCCATGTCCCCTGCATTGGCAGGCAGATTCTCAACTACTGCGCCACCAGGAAAGCCCTAGACCACTGATTTAAACAACAAAGTTTGAAACAGAGACATACACACATACACAGATTTTGAAGGTAAGATGCTGAGAACTTAATCTTAGTTTATTTTTACCACCTTAGTAGCTAATTTAGATAAATTATAATCTATTAACAATAATATGACAGAAATTTTCATTTTCAACCCCACACATGGAACCAAGACAGAATTTCTAGTATTTACTCGCCATATCCCTAAAGACATATTTTATTTATAATTAGAAAAGTGAAAAACATTTCTCTGACCTTAAAAACAGATGCTGCACTATACCAGGGCAATCAGTGCATATTTTAAAACTGTACAATGAATTTATAGTTAACTTATACTATTATTTTCCCCTGAATTTTGGAATAATCATAAATGTTTCTGTCATGGGCATTTTTCTTTTTCTTTGTTTGTACTTTGAATCTGAATCTTGTCTCTGTATTTAGGGGATCTCACAACCTATATATCTGGGTGGAATAAATTGTCCATTGATGCTGAAAATACTGGATACTTGCTTTCCCAGCATCTCTTGATTGTACACTATTTCTCCACCCCTTTGATTTGGGTTGGCCCTATGAGTGCTTTGATTAAATGAACCATAGGCCTTATTTGGCTGGGTGCTTCTTTCTATTCCTCTAAGAAGCCAGCTTTGAGAGAACCCTGGAAAGACCCAAGCAGATAGGAACCACAGTTCCCAGCCGTCCACCCAGCTGAGCTTGCATCGGTACCAACTTGCTCAACATGTCTGTAAAAGATTAAAAAAAAACATTTTTTCATCCTTCAACCCTGGTTGTTTGAGTTATCTCAGCTGAGGCCCCAGATAGCATGTGGCAGATGTCATTGGTGCCATGATTGGATGATAACTTTGGGAATATCAGGATATCAGGTATGGTGTCAGTACGTTTTGCATGTGAATCATGGTGACCAACGATATCTCCCATCCCACATGCCACTCTACATTGTGATCCTGCCACTGCTCCATCAAGAGGTGGAGCCTTTTTTTCCTACCTCCTTGATTCTGGTCCATGAGAGCTTGGACCAATGAAATAAAGTAGAAGTCTACTGGACTGGCCGTCTCTGCTTGCTTTCTCTTGGAACCCACTCTATGCTGTGAGGAGAACTTAGATAAGACCACATGTAGAAAAAGTGATGTTGCTGGACCACCATGTGACTGATGGAGACATACTGAGTATTCCAGCCCAGCCGTTTGCTCTGTTCCAACAGAAGCTCCAAACATCCCTTCTAGGCTGTATTTGAATTGTTGAACTACAAAACTATGGGCTTGTCCCTAACTTTTGGAATGTTACGCAGCAATAAATAGCCAGAACATTCCTATTATCTACCAGTAATTTTCTTGGTGTTGCATATACAACAGTAAATAAAATAAACATAATTCTGCCCACATTTGAGTTAGGAGAAACAGAAAAATGAAAAGCGTAGTAGTAACGAGAAAATTTTAGTTTCATAACGTGATGAGTTCTATAAAATAATACACACATGCATACGTTCGTAAACAAAGGTAATGTGTATCATAAGTTCATGTGATATTCAGTGCCTCAAGGGGAGGTGGTAATTTAAGGTAGGAAGATCGTGACAAAAAGTTCTGAAAAAAATAACTGAGATATGAATGATGAAAGTAGCCAACCATGTAATATCCTGAAGGTTCTAGACAGAAGGAACAGTAAATACAAAGAACCTTAGGTAGGAATTACCTCGACATATTTAAGGGCGTAGCATTTGAGGTGGGAACAGAGACGTGGCCAGGGGTCTCGCGAACTATGCGGAGAGCTTAGGTTTCACTGTATGAAAAGTAGGAAGACATTGAAGAATCAAAGGAAAGGGATAACATAGTCTGATTTAATTTTGATGCCCGTTTTGGGGGCATAATTTTAGATTTACAGAAAAGTTGCAAAGATGCTACAGAAAGTCCCTGTGTGCCTCTCACCCAGTTTCTCTCATTGTTCGTGTCGTATGTTACCATGGTACTTTGGAGAAACTAAGTAGCATCAGTACATTATTATTAACTAAATTCCAGACTTTATTTGGATTTTACCGAATTTTCCACTGCATTTAGCTGTCATGCTCCTTTGTCTCCTCTGTCTAATGGTCAGGTGTCTTTAGACTCCTCTGGTCTGTTACTTTCTTCGTTTTTCGTGACCTTGACAGTCTTGAGGACTGACTTATTGTTTTCATTCTGATTAGTACCTGGGGAATGGATTATAGGAACAGAAGGGTGAAAGTGGGAAGAGCAGAGCAATGTGATTGGAAGTACAGGGATAGATAGTCTCCGCTTGTACTAAGTCTTCAAAATCTGGTGCGTATTTTTCAACACATCTCAATTCAAGAGCTCAACAGCCACACTGGACTGCATGGTTCTAGAATATGGGACTTGATACGCTCTAGAAACACCACTTTCCCAGACAAACAAAGAGCAATCACAAAAACCAAACTCTCTGTTAGAGTGTGATAGTCTAAAAATTTAGATCACTTCCGGCTTCATTAACGAGGTTAGGCACAGTGATTTTTACAACCAATTTTCTTCCAGAGACTCTATCAGTCCATCAGCATAAGACAATAAGCCTTCCCCTATGGACTTGTTAACTGACAGGAAGGAATTAGCATATGCCAGGATTCTTTCGAGTAAGATGCTACAGAGTCCTTGTCAAAATTGTAGAGAGGAAGGAAGATGCAACATCTGAACAGAAAAGCAGGCTTCAGTGTCTAGAGCTCCTCTTGGTTGGAGGGACAGAATTTGAGATGAGATCCAAGGACATGCAGGGAGATGAATGTTCCAGGATTCAGACTGGATATTAGGGAAGAGTGCCTTCATATCCAGTGAAACTAAGAAGACACCATAGACCTTGTTCTGAGCAGTTGTCCTCCATGGAATTAACAAATGTAGATTGGGGCACTGGGACTCTTCCAGTAAGACAGGACTTTGCATACATCTGCTGTGGTTGAGCACATTCAAGCCCAAAGGGCAGTGTTATGAATTAATACTCACAGGGAACTATAGCGGGACACGTTACAGTAGAAAATAGTGGGGTAGTAAAGTGACTCAATTGGAATGAGGGTGACAGTGAATGATCCACCAGGAGAAGAAAATCTAGAGTAGCAGCTCCAAAACCTTCTTCTCAGGGCCTCCTTACATTAGTGATAATTATTCAGGACCAAACCTGAGAAGTTTTTGTGTTTGCAGATTATCTCGATTACTTCAATTAGAAATTAATCTAATTAAATTTAATTAGAAATTAAAGCTGAGACATTTAAGAATATTAAATAATTTAGTTAAAATTAACACACCCACTAGGTTTTAACATAAATAATATATTTTATGGCAAATAACTGCATTTTTCAAAATCACAATGAGAAGAATAGCCTCGCTTTACAGTTTTGCAAGTCTCTTGGATAAAGTCTTAACAGAAGACAGCCAGATTCTTATGTTTGCTTCTCCCTTTACTCTGTTGCAATAAAGGCATCACACAGCCTCTGGAAAACTCCAATGAACACTTGAAAGAGAATGAGAAGAAAAAGGCAAGTACCGTCTCAGGGTTATTCTGAAAATATTTTTGACCTCACGGATTCTCTGTAAAGGACCTCCATGGTCCCCGAACCACACTTTGAGAGCCACAGGGATAAAGGATCAGATGTTTGGGGTGGATGGTTGTAGCTTCTGCTGCTTCTCTTGCTGCTGGATGGCATGTTCCCCGAGGTAAATGTGGCGTCCCTCACTCTTTGGGCGAGGGCTTTCGCTGTTTGGATACCAATATCTTTAAACACTGAAAGACGAGAAAACACATCATACACCAAATGGGCCAACTTTGGTATTAGAGACTTTCCTGTATTTCAGCTTATTTATTTCCTCTCAGCATTCTGAATTCTTCTTCCTAACAGAAATTTTCACAAAGGAGGTTACTGAAGTTCAGAACTATAAATAACTTTACTTGTCCTGCACAACTAAGTAATAGCAGAGGTTGTCTCCCAAGGATATATGTTCTTCCCATAACACTCATTCTCTCCCCTTAACCGATAATTATAAAATACAGTGATAATTAGGAATCATGGGAAAATGAAGGTCAGTTGTGAACATAGTACAAATTAAAAAAAATAAAAAGACTTGAAAAAAGTTAGTTTGTGAGGAGGTTACAAACGAACAGACGCCATAGGCCAAACGTAAGGAAAACAGATTTTTGTTTAATCTGCATGACAATAATTATAACCAAAATGCTGGGATCTACTGAATAAAATTAAGGCTTATTATGGAGAGCATCTTCTGGGCTGGATGGTTCCATTAGTAACAAAGAAATGGCAGACGTGGACACAGTCTGTGAAATAAATAGGCTCTGTCTTTGGAGAATTGAGGGAAAGGAGAAACCCAGAGGTAAGCAGCCTAAGGCATGACTCCTAGAAGACCTGAATTGTACAGACATGTGGGGGAGCAGTGATTGGAGTCATTACAAGGAATTTCAGAGTCGTCTCTTTAGCTGATCTTCTATGCATTTTCTATGAATTCTATTTCAGTAAACCTATAGATGTCTATAAATAGTTTTCATGATTTTTTTAATGTGAAACATAATATTTCAAGTGTGTGGCTTATCTCATTTCATTATTCTTGCTGCCAGATTCACTTTATTTCTGCATAAAATGGTGACACCTTGGGTTATTGGGTTGTTTTTTTCTGTGTAAATAACTCCAGCACTCTCTTCTGATAGGCAATTCAGATTATTACTTATGAGGGCCATCAAGCTGCAGATGCATTTAGCTGCATCAAAAATAAAATACCATTGCCTTATGATTCATGATATGTCCAGAAAGCTTAAATATTTTAGTGTGTATAATATATTTTGTCACTGTAAGTCACTTTCACAACTGACTGTGCAAGAAGTTATTAGCTGGTTGCCAATATTTTCTCAAATTTGAATCCACCTGTACGGCATTTGCCAGAAAATTTCTGAGCTTAAATCACGTAAGGAATTGCTATAATGTATATATAAAAATGAAAATACATCTAATGTTATTTACAACTAAAATGAAATAAGCCCATAATGCTGGGGCTTTTGTTATCATATTATAACCACACACGGCATGAAGATATAACTGTGTCACACTTATCTATCATCATAATGAAATTAATTTATTTTCCATCTTTTTTTTTTTGAGGGAAAAGGGAATTTATGTATTTATTTATTTTGTGTGTGTCTATTCTTTTTCATTTCTTTTCCCAATTAAGTTTTTACAGAATATTGAGCAGAGTTCCCTGTGCTATCCAGTAGGTTCTTGTTGGTTATCCATTTTAAATATAGTATTTATTCTCCATCTTGAAGGTCAAAGAATGGGGTAATAGAAGGCAGAGGGAAGCTATCTCAGTGCTTATGTGGAAGTGAGATAGAAATTCAGCCCTCAGGACTAGGATATCTACTAGGGATTGTATCAGCCCCTTTATAGAGGTAGGGAGTGTTCGGTTTACAGTCCAAGGAAATAATCAGTTTAATTACCATGTCTATTAGTTTCCTACTGGTGCTACAACACATTACCACAAGCTTATTAGCTTAAAGCAGCACAAATTTATTACCTGATAGTCTGGAAGCCAGAGGTTCAAACAGATTCTTCAGAGGCTAACATCAAGGTGTGTGTCCCTTCGCTAGGCTCCAGAGGAGAATCCGTTCCCTTGCCTTTCCTAGTTGCGGGGAGCTGCCCGCATTTCTTGACTCCTGGCCTTTATCCTCCATTGTCAAGTGTATCATCCAACCTCTGCTCCCATCCCCCAGCACCTCTGCCTCCCTCTGATGAGGACCCTCATGGTTACAGACGTTCCCCAACTTACGATGGTTCTGCTTAGAATTTCTCAGCTTTACGATGGTGCTGAAGCAATAGGCATGAGATAGAAACCAGACTTTGAATTGTGAATTTTGATCTTTTCCTGAGCTAGGGATATGAATTAATATACTCCCTTGTGATGCTGGGCCGCAGCAATTAGCCACGCGATCATGAGGGTGAACAACCCATTCTGTACCCACTCGACCATTATGTTCCTCGTGTTTGTTTTCTTTTTTTTTAATTAAAATGTTTTTTTCTTACTGGAGTATAGTTGCTTTACACTGTTGTGTTAGTTTCTGCTGTACAATGAAGTGAATCAGCTATATGTATGCATATACCCCCTCCCCCCGCCCCATCCCACCCATCTAGGTCTTCACAGAGTGCCGAACTGAGCTCCCTGTGCTATACAGCAGGTTCCCACTAGCTATCTATTCTACACATGTTAGTGTAATCCGAATCAATCCTAATCTCCCAATTCTTCTCATTTTTGATACAATAGTTAATGAATTCAATGAGATAGTCAACATTTCATTCTAAAATAGGCTTTGTGTTAGATGATTTTGCCCAACTGTAGGTTAATGGAAGTGTTCTTGGCACCTTTAGGTAGATGAGGCTAAGCTGAGATGTTCAATTGATTAGGTGTTTTTCCTGCATTTTTTTTTTTTTTTTTCTGTGGCACGCAGGCCTCTCACTGCTGTGGCCTCTCCCGTTGCGGAGCACAAGCCGCAGACGCGCAGGCTTAGCGGCCATGGCTCACGGGCCCACTGTGCCACCAGGGAAGCCCCTTACCTGCATTTTTGACCTACAATATTTGCAACTTACAATGGGTGTATCAGGACATCATGCCATCATGAATCCAGGAAGATCTGTGTATGGAACCTTCCAGATAATTCAGGATAACCTCACTATCTCAAATTTAATCAAATGTGCAATGTCCCTTTTGCCATGTAAGGTAACATAATCACTAATTCTGGGGATTAGAATCTGTACATCTTTGGAGGCCATTACTCTGTCTGCCACAAGGAGCTTGATTATTGACTGTGTTATAGATATTTTCACAGCCTACCAAAACATTTTTTGAATGCTTACTTCCTACCAGGTACTGTGCCATGTAGTAAGCACAGATTTTGCCCTCCGGTCGCTTAGAGTCAAGCCTGTTATGAAAAGTGTGATGGATAATCGTAATGCCACCTGGCAGTTCTAAGATAGTCCCATCATCCAATTACTCTTCCACTCTTCTGGGCCAGAATTTCGCATCTCCAGCACTCTCCAAAAATCCCCACCAACTCCTCCCTCATCAGCTAATAATTCTACCTTCTACCTCACTATGAAAATCAAAAGAACTGGAAAAGAACTTCTACCGTCTTCCCCCACATCTAGCCACTTACCATTCTTTTTTTTTTTTTTTTTAAAGAACTTTTTTTTTTTTTAATTTTTTTTTTATTTTTATTTATTTATTTATTTATTTATTTATGGTTGTGTTGGGTCTTCGTTTCTGTGCAAGGGCTTTCTCCAGTTGCGGCAAGTGGGGGCCACTCCTCATCGCGGTGAGCGGGCCTCTCACTATCTCGGCCTCTCTTGTTGCGGAGCACAGGCTCCAGACGCGCAGGCTCAGTAATTATGGCTCACGGGGCTAGTTGCTCCGCGGCATGTGGGATCCTCCCAGACCAGGGCTCGAACCCGTGTCCCCTGCATTGGCAGGTGGACTCTCAACCACTGCGCCACCAGGGAAGCCCCAGCCACTTACCATTCTTGTGCCCCAAAGTTTCAGGAATCATGATCTCTCCTTTGCCTTCTTTTACCGAAGATAAACTGTTGGCACTTCCAAGTCTAATCTTCCCACGTATGCACCGATACCCAGGTTTTTTTTTTTTCCATCTCCTAAAGGATATCATTTCAGTAATTCTGCTAAATTTTCTCCAGCACTGAAGCATTCCCATTAGCAAACAAGCATAGTGTTATTTCTCTTCTCTTAAAAAGAAAAGCTCTCTCTAGTTTTAAAATTGCCCTCCAGCTATTAACTCATTTCTCCTCTGTCTTTAATGGTAATGTTCCTCAAAAGAATACACATACTCCTTTCTCTCCTCCAAATCTCTCTTAAACGTATTCCAAGTACTGTTTTATCCTCTCTGCTCTAGTGAAACTGCTTATGTAAAAATATTGCTAATAACAGCTCACGCCAATATGCTACTTACTACATTCCAAGTGCTTTATAAGACTGTTTAGTTGTTTGTCTAATCTTCAGAGCAGCCTGCGAGGTAGCTGGTAAGAAGTGGAGGTGGGATTAAAATCCAGGCAGACACCTCTGAGGTCCATCTACATTCTATCACCTCTCTCACTCACCAGTAATCTCCATATTCTAAATATAATTGTCAAGTATTGGTCCTTGTCATCTCTAACCTATCGGCATCATTTAACAAGTTGATTATTTCTTCCTTTTTAAAAATCTGTCTTCCATTGGCTTTGGGACTCCGCATCCCCCTGATTTTCCTTCTACCTCATTGGATACAGTTTTCAAGAGGAGTAGGGCAGATAAACACATAAAACTTGTCTGGTTCCTTGTCCTTAAGGCTGTGATATTTCATTATGCAGGAGATAAGCTGGTGAGCCAGTAATCTTTCTACAACATCCTAAGAGAGATAAATCCAAAGTTCTGTGGTGTTTAGAACCAGAAGTTACTAACTGTCCTGTGGAGCTGTGAGCATTTTCAAGGAGTGGTACTCAAGCTACATTTAAAAAAAACCTGAAGTATACTTGATTTACAATGTTGTGTTAGTTTCTGGTGTACAGCACAATGATTCAATTATATATATATATATATATATATAATTTTTCAGATTCTTTTTCATTATGGTTTATTACAGGATATTGAATATAGTTCCCTGTGCTATACCGTAGGACATTGTTGTCTGCCCATTTTCTATATACTAATTTGCATCTGTTAACCCCAAACTCCCAATCCTTCCCTCTCCCAAACCCCTCCCCCTTGGCAAGCACAGGTCTGTTCTCCATATCTGTGCTTAAACTACCTTTTGAAATATAAATAGGAGGCTGCCAGATTGAGAAGGTGCATAAGATTGTTCTAAGTTGACTGAAAGCATTTGTGAACATAGAAACCTATGGATGTTTGAGAAATAAGCTCAGTGTGGTTATTTTACATCACCCCTTTATTGGATTTTGAATTAGTACATCTGGAAATTAGGCTAAATTGCTAACAGAAACAGCAACATGCCGTGGGAGTACTTTTCACCCATTTTCAGCACATGCACCTTATATCCATACAGAGAACTTTTTTTTTTTTTTTTTCAGTATGCGGGCCTCTCACTGCTGTGGCCTCTCCCATTGCAGAGCGCAGGCTCAGCGGCCATGGCCCACGGGCTGAGCCTCTCCGTGACATGTGTGATCTTCCCGGCCTGGGGCACGAACCCGCGTCCCCTGCATCAGCAGGGGGACTCCCAACCACTGCGCCACCAGGGAAGCCCATACAGAGAACTTTTAATAGATATTGCCACCCAGCCTGCATTCACAGTGAATCTGGTTTAATTTTTCTGGGGTGGTACCTGGGCATTGGCATTTTTGCTCCTCATTTTGAGTCCAATGGGTAGCGAGACTTGAGAACCATCGTGCTAGAACATAAGCAAGGTTAGGGAGGATGAGCTTGATAACAAGTCTGGAGGCCACAGGTCAAGGCCAGAGTTAAAGAGCTTTCAGCCTGTACTGAGGAGTTGGGACTTTATCTTCCAAACCAGGTAAGGTGAAAGAAGGTTTTATGCAAGATCACAATGTGATCAATCAGTGTTTTCAGAAAAAAAATAGAGAATGGTGTGAGGCTGGGGGGAAAAAAATATGGTTGTAATGGCATAGGCATCTCTTGATGATGTCTGGGCCTCTTGTCTTAATTCTCCCAGAAGCTACCATAGTGTCTGGGTCATTTGCCAAAAGGCTAAATAAGGGAGATATTTAGGAAGGTAAATATTTCGGATTGGCTGATTGGCTGGACTGTTGATGGACAGGATTTAAGCTTTCTACTTTGTTTCAGTATAAAGACTCAGGATGTGTTTTATTCTGTTTTGAATTTAAATTTGTAAATTCTTGAATATGACTAGAAAAAAGCGGGGGAACTAGACATAACATATCTGAGTTGTTTGAGACAATCAACTTGCCTTCGGAGTTGAAGGATTTCTTTTGTATTGAATATAAGCCTGCCCTGTAGCTTTTTGCAAAACAATGAACAGTCACAGCTTGAAAAGTGGATTAAATTCTACTATGGCCTGATAACAGCATCTGAGGCTTTTGTTAAGAAAAGGAAGAGTGTGTGTCAATTATACTTCAATTTTTAAAAATGCATTACAACCATCAAAAAAAAAAAGGAGAGGAAAAGAAAAAGTTATAGGAGGGTCTTGGCAAAACCCGGGGGGAACTAAGGTCATAGAGAAAGAGAGAGAGAGAAGGCAGAGAGAGATGGGTTGTATTTTATTTCAACAGCCAGTATGGCACATCCCACACTGGCCCTTGGCTATTCCTTAAAGAGGCCCACATTCTCACCTCAGTACCATTACACCATTGGTTTTTTGTGCTGGGAATATTTTCCATCCGTAGTTTGGCATAACTTTCTCCCTCCCTTTATTCCAGAGTCCTGCTCACATATCACCCAATCAGAGACATACTTCGTATATCAAACCACACCCCCCACCCGATCAGTCATTTCACCCCCTTTCTCAGCTTTTTTTCCCCCAACACATCCATTACTACATCTAAGGAATGAATTATTTCTAGAAATAAGAGCACTGTGGGCACAGAATGAATTATTCATGGGAGGAAAGCATCTTGGTCAAAAAGTTTGTCTTACGAAAAATCTCTGCTTTGAAGTCCAAAAGGCCAGGCTGAAGTGTGGATGTGACAACTCATTTCCCGGTAGAATAAAAATAGAGAATAAATAAGCAAGAGTAACTTGGAAGTATGTGAGCGTATTGGTGCTGTGATAAAAGGAAGAAAAGTAAAAATTTTGCAAGTTAAATTTTCAGAGCTTTTACTTCCTCGACCCCTAGATGGTTCTGATAACATCACAAGCGCCTTCTCAATTTTTATTCTGTGAACATTTTATTTGTGAGAGGTGCTACCATTCGGGTCACCATGAGAGAGATTTTAAGAGAGAGGATAGAAAAAGTAAAGTTCTTTGAAGTTCTGAAATCATATCTATAGTGTTTAGTATAGGATTCTGGGGAGCTAGGATGATGTGAATTCAATAAATAATTGCTGAATTCACTTATTAAAGTGTTTTCTGAGAACCATCGATGTACCAGACACAGCATTAGACCCTGGTCGTGAGAGTGAACTAAACAGACAGGATTACTGCCCTCACTCAGCTTACGGTTTACCAGATGCAGACAAATATTTAAACAAATTATTACAAAGTTAGTGTGTCACACAGTGTTACATAGTTTATGCATTCAAAATAATAGAGGTTAAGACAGTCCAAACTTTTGGATGTAAATGAATGGAAGTATTAAAAAATTCTTATATATTTAGTTTCTGAAGATAATAATCAAATGTATCAAATTAGCTCAATCTTAGCACTCTGGATTTAGTAGAAATAGACCCGGGACCAGAAGGAGATAAAAAAAATGATTTATTTCCAGTAGAGCTGCATTGGGGGACATAGATTGAGACTGGACTTGGAATTCAGAATTTGGAATTCTCTGCTTTTTCCAGGTCCAGACCTTGGAATCTAACCAAGGGGAGAATGAGGTTTGCACGGACTCTCATGGTGCCAGGAAGTGTAGCTTGGAAATGCAAAGTCCCAGGGATGAAGCCTTCCTTAGTGACAAAACACAGGGAGTCAAAGCTGATGCAGTGGAAGGGCTCTCCCTTACAAAAAGACCTCAGACTTGGTGATGCACGTGTCCTTCAAACTTTCGACAATCTCTCCAATCAGACAATTGGACAACTCATTCCTGGTGAAGAGCCCGTGAGACAGAGAAGGGTAGAATCCACTTGTTTAATTCTTCCAAGAAGGCAGAAATTTCTATTTTCTAGCCTTCCAGAAAAGAATGAGATGAAAAGGATGATTCTCCCGACATTATGGGTCCTTAAATTACCATTGTAGGTTTAAATGATCTGCAAGATTTTAAATTGTCAACTTCCCCTTTACCCCTCCTTGTGAAAAATAATCTTCCTATCAATGAATGAAGAAGCCTCATTTGATGGATGACCTTACTACTTACATATTATAGTCTCCTCAGTAAATACCTATTAAGAGGGCTGATGTTCTTACCGTCATTCAATATTAGAATGATATTAGAATGATGTTAGATGATATTAGAATGATATTAGAATTTCAGTATAAAGACAGCCTAGTAAGTGAAATATACTAGAGTCAGGGGTCCTTTTAATGCCCTTTAAAACACAGCATGGGGCTTCCCAGGTGGCGCAGTGGTTGAGAGTCCGCCTGCCGATGCAGGGGACACGGGTTCGTGCCCCGGTCCGGGAAGATCCCACATGCCGCAGAGCAGCTGGGCCCGTGAGCCATGGCCGCTGAGCCTGCGCGTCCGGAGCCTGTGCTCCGCAACGGGAGAGGCCACAACAGTGAGAGGCCCGCATACAGCAAAAAAAAAAAAAAAAAAAAAAAAACACAGCATGTAGGTAACGGGCTATGGCACTACCTCAGGACCATCCTGGGGGAATTCTTTCCATCCCATGGGAATTCTGTGTTGTGTCGCAGCATCAATTTTTAAATTTTATTTCCTACCTGCTTACACTTCATTACAATATAATGTATTTTACACTAGTTACATCTACAAAAACTCATTTTCTTTGACAAATGATGCAGACAAGTTTAAATTGCCACAGTTTACTCTAGTAAGGTTCCTAATCACACCATACGCCAAAACCCATAAATGCCATCATGTAATGGTATCATGTTTACATCTAGGCTTAATCTAGTTTTAGCCTTGGGACTAGCCTGTCAAGGTAACGTCTCAACTGGTTCATTTCTCTCTTTTACACATATATTTTCTGCATTTTTACTGCCATAGTTTTTACTACCCCTCTCTAATTCTGTCTTAGGATTATTTCATAACATTTCCAGTTCTGATGAAATTCTAGGTATATGTCTCCAGAAGAGATACTGCACTCTGAAACTTTATTCTTTCTTCAGAACATAGCACTCTTTCACTTATTCCTTTAGGCTCTATTATTCAGAAATTCATCTGATCTATCTGTCTATCTATCTATCTATCTATCTATCTATCTATCTATCTATCTATCTATCTTTTCCCCCTAAGGCAGTAGCATCTGCCTGGGTGGAGAAAATAAATATATGTTTGATTAGGCATTGCAACACATTAAATCATGAGAGTGTCTATTAGAATTTCAGGTGTAAAGACGAGGCTACTGACGGAAATATACTGGAGTCAGGGGTCTTTTTAATGCCCTTTGAAACATGATGTGTAGATAACTGCCTACGGTACCCACCTCAGGACCATCCTGACACCAATCCCCTTCCTGTAGTAGAAACTGTATTTCTCCTTTACGTGTAGCGGTGTTGACTCTCCAGAAGTATCTAATATCTCTTAGGACCAGCATTCTGTCTGCTTAAATTGCCTATTGAGTCTAGACTGAACCAAACTTTGTGTGTCAATTTTGCATCTGGTTAAGATTTAATGCTCTCAAACCCCACAGGTATCAGTTTGAATCCTGGTACCACCAATCGCTTGTTAAATCATTCAGGCAAGTTTATCAAACTTTCTGCCATTCAAATTCCTTGTCTGTGAAATAGAAATAATCATAGTATCTACATGCTTAAATCATGCAGTGTCTGATATAGACGATGCACACAATACATGTTAGTTAACTAATTTCTACTCATCCCTCTGGTATGAGCTTAAATTCTGTCTCCTGGAAAGGTTTTGCTGATCTCCAGACAAGTTTAGATCCTTCTTTTTATAGAATTTCATAGCACACTCTACTTCCCTTCTTAGAGCTCATCATATTACATTGAATGAGCAACATTTAATTTTTTTTAAACGTTTTTTGTTTCCCTCTCTGTGTTTTCATAATCACTCCATGGGGTTTTCCCTTTGACACTTCGATGAATTTCAGGGTAAGTTCTTCATCTTTTTTTTAGTAAGAGATTATTTTTTATATTTTTCATCATAATATTTTAATTGAAGTGTAGTTGATTTAAAATATTATATTAGTTTTAGGTATACAGCAATTCAGTATTTTAACAGATTATACTTCATTGAAAGTTATTACAACATAATGGCTGTAATTCCTCATGCTATAGAATATATCCTTGTTGCATATCTATTTTATACGTAGCAATTTGTATCTCTTTTAAAAAATTTTTATTTTATATTGGAGTATAGTTGATTTACAATTTGTGATAGTCTGAATCATCTTTAAATAGTAAAATCTCTTTGGTTACTTCTAGTCATAAAACTCTCAGTTTAGCAATTACTATATCTACTCTAGTGTAATGGTAATTAAAAAAAATCAAAGTTCATTTAGAGCTAAGACTTTTCTCTGACCCTGTTTGGGTCCCTGGAGAAGGAGGAACCAGTTTCTTCTCTCTTTCCCATCTAGTGTTTCTGCCATTTCTCTCCTAACTTTATTACCCAGAAGCTCTTTTCTCCTTCTAGGGACTGAGCTGCAGGATAGGAGAGGGGATAAAGGACTGGAAAAGTCCTAATCAATTGGTACCCTAGTGATCATTCAGCATCTGTCTTTTCTGGACAGAGCAGATTGTATTGCATCCTCCAAGGAAGTCATTCATGGCAGGGTCTCACCTTACTTTGACTGTGGCTTGCTTCATTTGTGTTGGTGCCTCGACTGAAAATGAGATAAAAATAGTTTCATTGAGCATCCTGCTATACCTGTAACTACTTATTTGTTACCCACCTTTCCCATTAATATGTGAACTCATCTGGAGTAGACATATCTGTTTTCTTACCGTATATACCATCTCAGTACCTGCCATGTATTAGGTACACAAAACACAGATATGTGTGTGAACTGAAACAAAGTTGTAGAGGGAACCAGGTGTGTTTGGTGCCATCTCTGTGACTCCTAAGTGTCTATTTATGCTTCTCATCTGATTCTATATTAAAATGTAATACACATCCAATTTTATCAATCTAATTTTGTAATTTTTTTTAACATCTTTATTGGAGTATAATTGCTTTACAATGGTGTGCTAGTTTCTGCTTTATAACAAAGTTAATCAGTTATACATATACATATGTTCCCATATCTCTTCCCTCTTGCGTCTCCCTCTCTCCCACCCTCCCTATCCCACCACTCTAGGTGGTCACAAAGCACTGATCTGATCTCCCTGTGCTATGCGGCTGCTTCCCACCAGCTATCTATTTTACGTTTGGTAGTGTCTATATGTCCATGCCACTCTCTCACTTTGTCACAGCTTACCCTTCCCCCTCCCCATATCCTCAAGTCCTTTCTCTAGTAGGTCTGTGTCTTTATTCCTGTCTTACCCCTAGGTTCTTCATGACATTTTTTTTTTCTTAGATTCCATATATATGTGTTAGCATACGGTGTTTGTCTTTCTCTTTCCGACTTACTTCACTTTGTATGACAGACTCTAGGTCCATCCATCTCTCTACAAATAACTCAATTTCGTTTCTTTTTATGGCTGAGTAATATTCCATTGTATATATGTGCCACATTTTCTTTATCCATTCATCCGATGATGGACACTTAGGTTGCTTCCATCTCCAGGCTATTGTAAATAGAGCTGCAATGAATATTTTGGTACATGACTTTTTTTGAATTATGGTTTTCTCAGAGTATATGCCCAGTAGTGGGATTGCTGGGTCGTATGGTAGTTCTATTTGTAGTTTTTAAAGGAACCTCCATACTGTTCTCCATAGTGGCTGTACCAATTCACATTCCCACCAGCAGTGCAAAAGTGTTCCCTTTTCTCCACACCCTCTCCAGCATTTATTGTTTCTAGATTTTTTGATGATGGCCGTTCTGACTGGTGTGATATCATATCTCATTGTAGTTTTGATTTGCATTTCTCTAATGATTAATGATGTTGAGCATTTTTTCATGTGTTTGTTGGCAATCTGTATATCTTCTTTGGAGAAATGTCTATTTAGGTCTTCTGCCCATATTTGGATTGGGTTGTTTTTTTTTTGTTGTTATTGAGCTGCATGAGCTGCTTGTAAATTCTTTATGAAATCTAGGTTCATACTAAACCTGGAGGGCTGGGGAAGTGTGAACTTCAGGTAAGTCCAGCTTTGACATTAGTAAGGAGAACCCTATTTTCTAAGAAGAGTCACATGTTGGCAAAATAAATACTTCCTCTGATTCTGCTTTAGTCCGAATTCACATATATATTTTTATACCTGTGAACTGGGACACAGATTGGGATAACATTTATAGAACACAGAAGTATTCTCCAAGTTGCCCTTTTTCTCCAGGATGAAATTCCATCTTTTTCATTCCAGCCCAGTTCGTCATAACTGTTTTTAGCAGATAGTTCAAAGGGCTGTTAGAAGGGGTTCCCTCAAGACCCCAAGATGTAACATTTTAACTAAGACTTTGAAAACCAAACACTGGAATTGAAGGAGACTAAATTCAAAGTTTACAATGATATTCTTCTGCTAAAAAACATGTGTTTTTTTTTACTTTCCTCCACTGTTGTGAGGATATTCCTCGGTGTTTCACAGCCACAGACCCGGGATTCTCAGGATGTCAAAGCTGGCTGGCGGTCAGTGATAATTTGAGGTGAAGAGGGAATGCATAAGTTTCCTGATCACAGCAGAAATTAGTGAAAAAGCAAACACTAAGGCCTGGGGCTCCTTTTTTCTTTTGACTATCCATGTTTATTTTATTTTAGAAAATTCCAGCAGCAGGCTTCTGCTCCTTTAAGTAATTTCTTGAAATTCATCACTGAATACAATTTTATATACCTACCCCACAATTAAAAAGATGTCAATATTTTGCCAATTTTAATAAGCCAAATGCAGATTTAATTATTTCACTGGTCCTGTCCCATTTTTTCGTTATTCCTCCCTCCTCATAGAAATTTGGTTTATTTCATTTCTGTGCATACAGTATCTAACTATAGGTGCTTTGAATTTTTACGTAAATCTCTTACTCCGTGTATATGTTTTCAACTTGCTTCTTTCCTTGGTTTGAGTTATGTGATTTATCTATGGTACCACACTGAGATTTCACTCACTCATATTAAGTATACTATTCTTTTGTATAAATTAGCATGTTTTATTTATTTACTTTTCCCATAATGAGGGACAGTTTAGTTGTTTCAAGCTTTGTCATTAGGAACCATGTTACAACAAACAACCTTTTGCGGAAGATAAAAATTTTTAGGGTAGACCTGTATAAATAGCATTTTGTGTGTTAGGGTGAATACATATTCTAATATAATGAAATTTGTCAAATTACCCTCTGTAATGGTTAAACCAATTTACCCTTCTAGCAGCAATGCACAAGAGTTCTTATTTTTTTACATCCTTGACAACATTTAATATTAGTAGATTAATTATATTTTGTCAATCTTGGTGAAAAAGTAGTATTTTAATGTTTCAATGCATTGCTGATTACTAATAAGTCTGAAAATCTTTCCATATATTTACTGGCACTTCAGATATGTTATTATTCCTTTGCAGTTATTTTCTATTGGGTTATTATTATTTTTATATTTTGTTAATGTAGGAATGATTTATACATTCCAGAAATGAATCCTTTGCTACTAATATGCATTGCAAAGATCCTCTCCAATCTCCTATGTTTTTGTGTTGTCTTTGTACTCAAAGAATTTTAAAATACATGTTGAAGTGTCCTATTTGTCTATCTTTTCATTTACAGTCCATGCGTTTTGTGACTAGTTTAAGAAGTCTTGTTTGATCCTGATGTCTTAAAGATAGACTCCATGCTTACTCTTATGGTTTGAGTTTTCACATCTGACCTTTATCCATCTGCATTTTGTTTCTGTATATGATTTGAAGTAGGGATACAATTTCATTTTTTTCCATATGGATAACTGAAATATATATAATAATACATTTATATATGTCTATTTGACTAGCCTATCTCTTCCTTACTTATTTGTAATACCCTTCTGTCGTATATTAACATATCTTTTTTATCAGCTCTCTATTGTTTTGTATATTCCCACCGAATTTAGAAAGATATTTGGTAGAATGAATTCATCCCCCATACTCATTCTTATACTTTTCTGCCACTTTTTGCCTTTTATTTTTCCATATGAAATTTTGCATCAACTTTTCAAGTTCTCTAAAAAAGTTGTATGACTTTTTTTTAATCGGCATTACATTAAGTTTATTATTTTTCCTACAAACAGGGACAAAATAAACAGCCTAGATTTCTGTATGTAGTACAAGCACATTACAGTTGTTTTTTCTTTGAGATAATACTCAAGTCACCTTGATTTAAATTGCATGTTTCCCCCCAAATCTTCAGTCATTAGTGTAGACTCAGCCTTTAGGTTAGCTGCTCAAATGATTAATCACACCCAGAGTGCATGATATTTTACCAGATTACCTCTCAAGGAAAGTTTCATTTTCAAATTTGTGTCAAGACCGTCCTTGAATCTTTAGATTTTATTCACGTTGGCTATTGGAGCCAGAGTGATCTGGCTGCTACATCTGTTATCTTTAATGATTACCTACGACTCCTGTCATCATTTTGTGTCTATGCAATTCCCCCTCTTTCCTTCGATATTCTGCGTGCATGGGCCCTGTGGTTAAAAAGAAAGCTTTCCAAGTTCAGGCCCATTTGTCAATGTTTAATTACTGAACAGCCTTATAATAATCTCCAAGCTAGTCTTCAAAGACATAAGAAACTTTTATGACTGATTTAGAGTAATCTTAAGTAGAATTCTGAGTTTCTTCTCTCATGAGATTTCAGGTTAACATTGAACATAAACTTATTAACTACCTATTGATGTCTAAAAAAATCACCCTAACAAAGAATTCAAGTTTAATATTAAACACATTTTTATTAATTACCTACCAATGCCCAACAAATTTAAATATAGTGATTTAAAACAAGAGTAAACATTTATTATCTTAAGTTATTTCTGTAGACTGGGATTGGGATTCTAGGAGCAGTTTAGGTGGGTGATCCAGGCTCAGAGTGTCTAATGAGATGGCAGTCAAGGTACTGCTACTGTCAACTCAAGGCTTGACTGGGGCTGTGGGTACCACTTCCAAGATGGCTTCTTACGGTGAGTTGGTCAGAGGCCTTAGTTTCTTCCCAGCTACTGATGGAAGACCTCAGTTCCTACCACTTGGACCCCTCCATCAGTCTTCTCAAGTGTCCTTATGACTTGGCAACCTGCTTCCACAGAGTAGTGATTTAAGAGCTTGCAAATGTGAAATACCCGGTCTTTTATGATCTACCCTCAGAAGTGACACCCATCATTTCTGCAATATCCTATTGCTTACACAGGTCAGATCTATTCAATAGGGGAAGGGATTACAGGAGGCCTGAGTGCCAAGACACAAGAATCATCGGGAGCCTTTTTGAGGGGTGGCTAACACACATATACAAGGGCTTAGAGTCTTTTAAAGATTCTCACTAAAATACTGGCGAAAAAATTTAAAGGATATATCTGTCAATGAATAATATTACTGTATGCCTGAATTATTTGGGGGAAAAGTAAGGCCAATTTATACTATTTGTGATATAACTGAAATTCTCCAAATTAAAAGGTTTGATTTTCCAGCTTTAATTGGTTGTCTTTATTGTCGTGTTAACACAGTCTTGCATTTCTCAAATCGTACTCGGAATAAACATTCTAAAAATGGTTATTATTAGACTATTATTAGACTTCAGTTTAGACAAATTAGTCTCTCTCCCCAACAACTAGGTCTTCTTTTCCAAGTGAAAAACCAAATTATCATCTTTTACTTTAAATAATACAGTAAGCACATTCTCTTACTGAGAATGAATATTATAATTGAATGATAATATTGAATGAATATTATCATTTAAATTTGTGCTTCAAATACTTTGAATGCATGATCCTTCTATCACAGAACTAATCCTTATTCATATGATTTAAAATTTTCTATACAGCTTCACAGCCTCATTATGGGACTTGTTAAAGAATAATACAAACTATTTAGGTTATGAGAACATGAACCCCCAATCTTATAATACCCCCAATATTTTTTAAAAATAAAGTGATGTGAACTAATGCATGTTTGAGTTTCTGAAATGTTATGAGAAATATTTACTAAATATTTTAGTGAAACAATGAAATATGAAATACTTGTATTTTAATTTTACCTTTTGTAGTTGGTCAGTTTTCTCGTAAAAAGACCTAATGAGTAACCTATGTTCTACAAGTGTCTTAGTTCATAAAAATATAAATTAAAAAAATATATTATTCTTTCTAATGATTTACTTTTATTAAGGCATTTTTTGTTTTCTCCTTTCCTTGAGTAAACTTTTATGAGAATTCAAACAGTGTTTTACCTATAAAAGCTTAAGCTTCTGTGAAGTGATAGCACTCAAATTACTTAAATGAATATTCATTTTCCTCTGGAGCTCTACTCATGGCTTTATTGTATGCACATAAATATTTGTATTTTATTTCTATTTCAGTGAATGAAAATATAATTTAAACAAAAACCAGATGCTTATTTAGGCTTGATGACAAGTGCACAGTAGAAGATGAAAAAAAAATCTTTGCATGATTTAAGAGAGTCAAACAAATGGATTTCCAAACTCTGGTGCCAGAGACGCCGAGCATAATACCACCATCCTCGAAAGCTATGTTTATGAGTATTAGCTCACAGGTCAAGTAGCAGGGGAAAGAAGAGTCTGTACCAGGGAAACTGCTGACAGTTGGCAGATCTGCAGATTCCTTTCTCTCATAACGAAGCAGGATGCTTGGCTAGAGCTGCAAGCCAGACACTAATGCATTTTTCACTTACTAAGGCCCATAAGATTTTATGGCTGCAATGGGTAATGTTTTTAGCTGCTGTAAGACAGCAGACAATTTACTCAAATATTAAATGAAATTACTAAAGGTAAAGAAACAGTTCAAGAAAAACAGAATGAAAATAAATTCACAGTACAACATTTAGAGAAAGTGCATGTCAAAACTAGTTAAAGGATGGAGGCTTTTCTTTCTTTATTGAAGTATAGCTGATTTACAATGTTGTGTTAATCTCTGCTGTACAGCAAAATGATTCAGTTATACACATATATACATCCTTTTTTATATTCTTTTCCATTATGGTTTATCACAGGATATTGAATATAGTTCCCTATGCTATACCGTAAGACCTTGTTGTTTACCCATTAAGAATGGAGGCTTTTCAATTACACCCTGGGGGGAGGCTTTGTAGTAGATACATTTTACAAATATATATATATATATATATATAATCATCTATATACATATAAATGATATAAAGATATATACTAATAATATATATATTCAGGGGTATATTATGTATGCATTACACACCACACACACATACACATGTGCATACACATATAATTAGAGGTAAGCACTTTTTCTGGGTCAGATATTCAGGTATAATTTATACACTGTGAGTCCTGAATACGGTTGCTGAGTTTTTCCTCTGGGCTCTGGGTCTAACTCCATCCTTCTACACTCAGCTTTGTGATACTGGCGCTGGAACTCTGCAAACCA
>NW_006799086.1:391216-397534 GCF_000442215.2 Lipotes vexillifer | reverse complement strand
TCTTTCCCTGATAAACTTCACCAACAGAAGCTGATAGAGGGAGACTGGGAGGCTCGGGATTCCTTCCTTCCACCTTCTTTCCTGGGCCTCACGTTCCTGGGGGATCCTTTCTTCAGAGCAGCGGCACCTGCAGCCACAGCATCAACAGCGCCCTCTCCTGGCAGCATCTAAGTCCAGCTTGCTGCTTTTCTAACACAGCAGGACCAATCTCAATGCAGCTCTCTCCGTACATCCGCTCAGAGGTCTGAGTCCCCCTCCCCAGGTTTCCTTCCCCAAACTCAGAGATGCCAGCCGAGCCAAGCACCGTGCCCTTCCCTGGGGTCTGCGTCTCAACAGCCCACGGCCCTCTCCCCAGGCTTCTAGGCTCGGTAACTCCAGCCTCCACATCTTCTCGTCCAGACGTAGATGTCATAGCTTCTTCCTGCATTTGCTCCTTCCAAGATAATTTCACTTTTTCCTTTTTCAGTCGCCAACTTAATAAGCTCACACCGAGCTAATACATTAAAGAATATTTTCTCTCTGTTAAAATAAACCAATATCATTTCTCTCTTCTGACTGGACTCTGATACAGGTATTATGTGGGAAACTCATAAATTTCATAGCATTATTACTTCAATCGAAGGTTGGAAAATGCAGTTCCGTTGGTGCATATACAGAAAATGAAACTTTCTGAAAGCTCAACCGTTATCTGAGATGATCTAGCTATTTTATTAATAAAGACAGAAAAGGTATTATCAATGAAACAAAGGTTTCCAGGTGAGGGTGGTCTGCATTAATCCCCAAGCACTCCTTTAAAATGAACATATACAAGTCCAGACTTCCTGACGGCATTGCCAAACCTCTAACCTCCAAATGAGTCCTCTACTGACACCTCCCTTGGCATTTTTTTTTTTTAACAATTTGTAGAATGGGAGGATTTTTTTTTAGATGTTGGGGGTAGGAGTTTATTAATTAATTAATTAATTTTTGCTGTGTTGTGTCTTCATTTCTGTGCGAGGGCTTTCTCTAGTTGTGGCGAGCGGGGGCCACTCTTCAACGCGGTGCGCGGGCCTCTCACTATCGCGGCCTCTCTTGTTTCGGAGCACAGGCTCCAGACATGCAGGCTCAGTAGTTGTGGCTCACGGGCCTAGTTGCTCCGCGGCATGTGGGATCCTCCCAGACCAGGGCTCGAACCTGTGTCCCCTGCATTAACAGGCAGGTTCTCAACCACTGCGCCACCAGGGAAGCCCCTGTTCCGCGTTTTTAACTTGGTATTTTTAATGCTATTTCATAAATTTTTGAGGGTTACGTGAGGAAACGTCTGTGGATCCTGAGCAAGGGTGAAGCTGGGTGGGCAATGGTTGCAGAAGCCCTGGGCACTGGCCAGTGAGTTCTTGTCCTCTCTGTACTCTTACATCTGCTTTATTCTGTTTATTCTCACTCACCTGCTTTATTCTTTGTAGCTGCGGTTTAGCTTTCTCAATATAGCAAGAAAAATTTCTTCTGATAATCCCCTAGTAAAACTTTAAAGGACATCCAACACTGGAGAAAATGGTTTCTCTCCCTAACGTGCTGATCTAAAGTTCTCAGTAAAAGAACCTATTTGTACAAGTTGGATCCATGTCTACCCCTGGAACAATCAACTGTGGCCACGTGGCAGGTCCCATGCAATGATGCGGAGAGAAGAAATAATAGTATGATTCTAGAAATCCGATGCCTGTCAAACAACTCATTAGAGGTCTATTTTTCATTGTACAAAGTTATGTTTTTTATTGTGATTTTAACTGAAAACTTTGCATGCATATATAAGAATGTAGTCAATTTCATTATACACGAGTAACGATGGTTTACATTTATATAGTATAAAATAGTGATATTTAGACATTATTGAGCTCAAAATAAATATTTCAGCATATATTTAAACATGAGTATATGTGTGTAATATTTGGGCATTTGTTACAACATAAGTTATCTTTCTAGGTAATGAAAAGCAGAATTGACGCTTTCAACTGTTGTCCATTTTCTCACACTTTTTCACTCTACAGGGGACATCCAGATATATCACTTTTAAGAAAATACAAAATATGTTAGTTTGTATGACACTATTAAGTATTAAGGAAATGATGGTAAAAGTTTGCTATAAATAACCCTGAAGTTAACTGTGAATGATCAAAATGTACCCAAACTTGTTCTTTATAAACCAATCCACAATATGGACAAAATGTTCTATTCCCCTTTTAAAACTAAATTCAAGATATAATATGAACATTCAGAGATTATGAACCAGTTATAATATTTTCCATCTGCCATAGCCGTTAGTCCTGGGTAACGAAAACAGTCAATGAGTGTTTCATTAGTATTCTTGACTGTGAGCCTGACTCAAATAATAATGTCTGGATTTATGAGAAAATGCAAACAAAACGCTCAACCTTTTTCCTTTAATGTATATGCATGTTGGCTAACAGTTGCTGAAGCTTCTATACTTTCCCCTCGGTTAAGGTCTATTGTTAGAGACACAAGTCAACTTATATTTCACTTTCCTGACTGCGTTCGTAAACATTGATCATCACAGGAATTCTGCTGCTTGTTGTTTCCCCCAAACTTTATACCATTGTTTAAAAGGCCTTAATGTGTGTGGGCTGCTCCCTCGATAGATTTTTCAGCTCACTGAGGCCAGATACTATGTCTAAATTCACATTCAAATACCTTGTTTGGAGTCTTTCTTATAAAAGATAATCAATTATTTCACAGCATATTATGAAGAATATGCATATTTCATCAGTTTTGATGATCTACAGGCTGGAAGTAGATTTAACCATGGAAAACCATCAGTAAAGGTATCAACATAGTTTCTCCAAGACACAGCTTTTGCTTCCGGTTATGGAGACAAAACATTAAATTGATCTTGACCTTTACTTGTTTTAGGTTACTCTTTGCAGCAGAAAAGTTTTCTTAAGTTTCATTATCATTTACAAATCTAAAACAGCTACAGTGTGGTAAAATTTGCTGACTCACCCACCTGGGCATAGAAGCTATTCTTTATCAGTTTATTACACAAAGCCTCTTCAGCATCATGTGACATATTATCAGTACGTCAACTCATTATACTTTATGAGAGTGGAATCTTTTCAACTTTTCATACTACGTCTTGACCTAGCATTTATTTCCATAATTGTCTTATAGATTTTCACCATCTGTGTAATTTTGCTTCTCGGGGCAATAACTTCTTCTTGAACGTTTTCACTATCTGTTTTTTTTTAAGTTATGCTCTGTTTTGAGATTCCAATACTTGTCTTAAATAATCAGCACCTTTACTTCTCAAATGCCTTGATATTTAGTGAAGCGGCTTTACAACTTGGCCAGAGCCATTGCAGCATATCTGACTCATTCTGACTCATTTGCCACAGACGATGCATAGTGGAATAGGACAGCTTGGAGCAGCAGCCTGTGTAAGACCCAGTGATAAGTAGTTTTCCTTGCAACAAAGGTTTTATTTTGTGTCCTCTGTTGCACTAGTGCAGTGGAGATTTTCATCCTTTATCACTACCGTTACCAATTTATTCATCATTGTAGACCCAGAATCCTTCTCTTCCATCCCATACATCATCTTCAAAAATAATCACATTAGACTATTGTAACCAAGCAGGACCCTACAAGGCCTTCCCAGAATAGACGCCACCCATGTCCTCCACCTGCCTTTTGTCTGTAGAAAAACTTTAGCCAAAGAATAAATTTAATCAGAGAAGTGAGAAAATGCAGAAAGGAAAACAGTCAAGCAAGACAAAATAAGAATATTTTAGCCAGTAAACAAAGTCAAGGACATTTAGTTCCTCCTCAAGGACTGTAGATAATATTCTGAGCCATGTCCTTTGAGCTGTTTTGCAGATACTGAAACCCCTACCAGTGGGAGAAGTTAACGGTCTGCTGCCCACAAGCATGGAGACCCCAGACTGGTTGGAACCAGAAGGTTGACGATGCCAACTCCTGTTGACCTCACCACCAACCAATGAGAAGAATGCCCACGAGCTGATCACACCCTGCTCCTTGAATACTATAAGACTCCCCACCACCCCCTCCAGGGCGGGACACACAGTCTTGAGGGCAGCAGCCCACTGTGGCCCCCTTTGCCTGGCAAACAATAAAGCTATTGATTTTTATTTCATCCAAAACTCTGTCTCCACCTTTCTGTGTGGCGCCAGTGAACAGAGGCTGAGTTTCAGCAACACTATCAGACAAGTTTGCAAAACGTAAACACTAATAAAAGATAAAACGGAAGAGCTTAATAGATGAGTGACAAGATGAAAAACATATGAAAACGTCACACAACAATTTACGTCTAAATCTGCATAATCCACATTTCGTAGCCCTTAACATAATAGCAAGATGACTGGGGCAGCTGGGTCACAATAAATTCCTTCTTTAGGATGGGAAGTCCCCTGTGATTTTTTATCCTAAGAGTAAAGCATGTTCTCACTATCAGGCAGGTCAGCTCCAGCGAGGGGAGCTGGAAGGAGAGCTGACTGAAGAGTGAGAGAACGACTTCGTCAGCTTTAGGACCCTCTAAGCCATTGGACACCCTCCAGTTATCAATAGCCTCTGTCCCTGCACATTGGAAACGCAGACTGGACTCAGCCAAAGGGACCGTTCTTCTGTATGGTGCCAAGTGGGCCGGAACATCCCTCAGTGCAATTGGTAAAGGGGCTGCTCTCTGTCTATCCCTGGGAGCACTCGTATCACGTGGCACGTAAAGCGGAAATAACTACTCTTGTTTAATCATAGTCGCTCACAGAGACCCTAGTGGCCTCTTGCCAAAAACTAGCATTCCACAGAACCCTGGTTGAGAAACCCTACTTGTTGATGTTTAAAGATGATTTCATAATGATTATAAAGGGAAAGAAACAGAACTTGATTCCTTTCATTTCTATTTTTCTATATGCACACTTGGAGTTTATTTTGGTATGTGTTTAAAATTAAAAGAGTGAAACAAAGTGAGATAAAGAGATATAGTGTTTTTGCTTAGTATGTGCATATTTAAATATGCACATGAGGACTTCCCTGGTGGCGCAGTGGTTAAGAATCCGCCTGCCAATGCAGGGGACATGGGTTCAAGCCCTGGTCCAGAAAGATCCCATATGCCACGGAGCAACTAAGCCTGCAAGCCACAACTACTGAAGCCTGTGTGCCTAGAGCCCATGCTCTGCAACAAAAGAAGCCACTGCAATGAGAAGCCCGTGCACTGCAACTAGAGAAAGACTGCGTGCAGCAACGAAGACCCAATGCAGCAAAAATTTTTAAAAATAAATTAATAAATAATATTAAATAATATACACATGAAATATTTTACTCACTTTGAATAACGCATTTTTTTGAAAATGACTTTGAATAATGCATTTAAATTCGATATTGTTGACATTTTGTTTTAAAACAAATTGAGAAATGATTATTACTGATTATTGCATGATTATTATTGGAAATGATTTTGTTTTTGAGGCAGCGCTAATAAATAATTCACTCTGGATGTCAAATGTACTAGGTCAGTTGACATTATATTGTACTTTAACTTCAAAAAATGCACTTGAAAGCATGCTAACTATAGCAAAACATTCTGTTAAGGTATCTTGCTAATTTAATGTTTAAAATTTATCTTGTTTCCAATGCTGTTACTGCAAATAGAAAAGCCAGTAAGATAACATACACATTACTGTATCCCTATCTATTGAAGATTCCATAGCGCTCAGAATTTCTGTTTGAAATAGGTACCACATTTTAATTATTTGTTTCAACCATTATATTTTCAATATTGGGAAGTTCTGTTTGGTCCTTTTTAAAATATGCCTTATTATTTTAAGATAATTTCTTGTTCTTTGTTTATATTTCCAAAATTCTGTTTGAGTCTATCATAAACATTTAATAAATATACAATTTGATTACAATGTGTGGTGCCTTTGTGGTTTGATTCAATTGTTCATGATTTTTGCCTTTGCCCATGTTGCCTTGTTTCCATGTTTTGGAATGTAAAAGTATATATTTATGAGTTCATGTTCCTTGGGATTTTTTTCCGTGAAGTCCTATGAGGTCCACCTGAGGCTGAGAAAGGTGGTCTTAATTCTGGGTGGCAATTTATACCCAGGTAACAATTGATGAGATTACAATTGAAAGAAGGAGAGAATGGGTATTTAGTCATTTATTCACTAGTGGGTAAGTATTCACTCAATAATCCATTCAGTACATGTTTTTTTAGTGCCTGGCTATGCCTGGCATTGTGTTAGGAGCTGGGCATGTTCCTTTTTGAAGTAGGAACTATAAGACAATGCTGTTTTTAATACCATTCTACTTCCT